>NC_066845.1:24148170-24448170 GCF_001640805.2 Lates calcarifer
AAAAATGTAAGGTGTCATAAATCATCCAAAAATGTCATAGTATAGTAAGGCTGTCAAAAATCATCAAAAAATGTCATAGTATAGTAAGGTGTCAAAAATCATTCAAAAAATGTCATAGTATAGTAAGGCTGTCAAAAATCATCAAAAAATGTCATAGTATAGTAAGGCGTCAAAAATCATCAAAAAATGTCATAGTATAGTAAGGTGTCAAAAATCATCAAAAATGTCATAGTATAGTAAGGTCGTCAAAAATTCATCAAAAAATAATGTATTATAGTAAGGTGTCAAAAATCATCCAAAAATGTCATAGTATTGTAAGGCGTCAAAAATCATCCAAAAATATCATAGTATATAGTAAGGTGTCAAAAATCATCAAAAAATGTAAGGCGTCAAAATTCATCAAAAAATGTAAGGCATCAAAAATCATCAAAAAAATGTCAAATGTCATCAAAAAATGTAAGGCATCAAAAATCACCAAAAAATGTCATAGTATAGTAAGGCATCAAAAATCAAAAAAATGTAAGGCATCAAAAATCATCAAAAAAATGTCATAGTATTATAAGGTGTAAAAAATTATCAAAAAATGTCATAGTATAGTAAGGTGTCAAAAATCTTCAAAAAATGTAAGGCATCAAAAATCATCAAAAAATATCATAGTATAGTAAGGCATCAGAAATCATCAAAAAAAGTCATAGTATTGTAAGGTGTCAAAAATCATCAAAAAATGTCATAGTATAGTAAGGTGTCAAAAATCATCAAAAAATGTCATAGTATAGTAAGGTGTCAAAAATCTTCAAAAAATGTCATAGTATAGTAAGGTGTCAAAAATCATCAAAAAATGTCATAGTATAGTAAGGTGTCAAAAATCATCAAAAAATGTCAGTATAGTAAGGCGTCAAAAATCATCAAAAAATGTCATAGTATAGTAAGGTGTCAAAAATCATCCAAAAATGTCACAGTATAGTAAGGCGTCAAAAATCATCAAAAAATGTAAGGTGTCAAAAATCATCCAAAAATGTCATAGTATTGTAAGGCATCAAAAATCGTCAAAAAATGTCATAGTATAGTAAGGTGTCAAAAATCTTCAAAAAATATCATAGTATAGTAAGGTGTCAAAAATATTCAAAAAATGTCATAGTATAGTAAGGTGTCAAAAATCATCAAAAAATGTAAGGTGTCAAAAATCATCCAAAAATGTCATAGTATAGTAAGGCGTCAAAAATCATCAAAAAATGTCATAGTATAGTAAGGTGTCAAAAATCATCAAAAAATGTCAGTATAGTAAGGTGTCAAAATTCATCAAAAAATGTAAGGTGTCAAAAATCATCCAAAAATGTCATAGTATAGTAAGGCGTCAAAAATCATCCAAAAATGTCATAGTATTGTAAGGCATCAAAAATCGTCAAAAAATGTCATAGTATAGTAAGGTGTCAAAAATCATCCAAAAATGTCATAGTATAGTAAGGTGTCAAAAATCATCAAAAAATGTAAGGTGTCAAAAATCATCCAAAAATGTCATAGTATAGTAAGGCGTCAAAAATCATCAAAAAATGTCATAGTATAGTAAGGTGTCAAAAATCATCAAAAAATGTCAGTATAGTAAGGTGTCAAAAATCATCAAAAAATGTCATAGTATAGTAAGGTGTCAAAAATCTTCAAAAAAATGTAAGGCATCAAAAATCATCAAAAAATGTCATAGTATAGTAAGGCGTCAAAAATCATCAAAAAAATGTAAGGCATCAAAAATCATCAAAAAATGTCATAGTATAGTAAGGTGTCAAAATTCATCAAAAAATGTAAGGCATCAAAAATCATCAAAAAAATGTCAAATGTCATCAAAAAATGTAAGGCATCAAAAATCACCAAAAAATGTCATAGTATAGTAAGGCATCAAAAATCAAAAAAATGTAAGGCATCAAAAATCATCAAAAAAATGTCATAGTATAGTAAGACATCAAAAATCATCAAAAAAATGTCATAGTATAGTAAGGTGTCAAAAATCATCAAAGAATGTCATAGTATAGTAAGGTGTCAAAATTCATCAAAAAATGTTACAGTGCAGTAAGGTGTCAAAAAAGGATTAAAGCTTTGAACAGTTTCTGTGATTAATTTGTTCTGTCTCTGCAGGAAGAGGAGGAGAAGACTGCATCACTTGAAGAGGACAACAAAAGTACTTAAATGTTCTTAAAGATGTTTGCAGATGTGTTAGACTTAATTAAACTTGTCCTCATATGTGCTCATCACTACATTTAATGTGGTGTGAGAGAATTAAATTGTTTCCAAGTGATCAAACATCTGTTTTGCTGTGATTTGTTAAATGTTGTCTCGAACAGAATCAATAAAGTTTTGTTGCTTAACATTTGAGTTGAGTTTCTCTACTTTCAAATTAAATGGCTACATGTGGCTAAAAGTCTCAACCCTAACCCTAATCTCTGGCTACAAGTTGCAAAAAGCTGTAACCCTAACCCTAACCCTAACCTCCAGCTAAAAGTGGCTAAAAGCTGTAACCCTAACCCTAACCCTAACCTTTGGCTACAAGTGGCTAAAAGCTGTAACCCTAACCCTAACCTCCAGCTAAAAGTGGCTAAAAGCTCTAACCCTAACCCTAACCCTAATCACCAGCTAAAAGTGGCTAAAAGCTGTAACCCTAACCCTAACCTCCAGCTAAAGGTGGTTAAAAGCTGTAACCATAACCCTAACCCTAACCTCCAGCTAAAAGTGGCTAAAAGCTGTAACCCTAACCCTAACCTCCAACTAAAAGTGGCTAAAAGCTGTAACCCTAACCCTAACCTTTGGCTACAAGTGGCTAAAAGCTGTAACCCTAACCCTAACCCTAATCACCAGCTAAAAGTGGCTAAAAGCTCTAACCCTAACCCTAACCCTAATCACCAGCTAAAAGTGACTAAAAGCTGTAACCCTAACCCTAACCTCCAGCTAAAGGTGGTTAAAAGCTGTAACCATAACCCTAACCCTAACCTCCAGCTAAAAGTGGCTAAAAGCTGTAACCCTAACCCTAACCTCCAACTAAAATTGGCTAAAAGCTGTAACCCTAACCCTAACCTTTGGCTACAAGTGGCTAAAAGCTGTAACCCTAACCCTAACCTCCAACTAAAAGTGGCTAAAAGCTCTAACCCTAACCCTAACCCTAATCACCAGCTAAAAGTGGCTAAAAGCTGTAACCCTAACCCTAACCTCCAGCTAAAAGTGGCTAAAAGCTCTAACCCTAACCCTAATCACCAGCTAAAAGTGGCTAAAAGCTGTAATCCTAACTCTAACCTTTGGCTACAAGTGGCTAAAAGCTGTAACCCTAACCCTAACCTCCAGCTAAAAGTGGCTAAAAGCTGTAACCCTAACCCTAACCTCCAGCTAAAGGTGGTTAAAAGCTGTAACCATAACCCTAACCCTAACCTCCAGCTAAAAGTGGCTAAAAGCTGTAACCCTAACCCTAACCTCCAACTAAAATTGGCTAAAAGCTGTAACCCTAACCCTAACCTTTGGCTACAAGCGGCTAAAAGCTGTAACCCTAACCCTAACCTCCAACTAAAAGTGGCTAAAAGCTGTAACCCTAACCCTAACCTCCAGCTAAAAGTGGCTAAAAGCTCTAACCCTAACCCTAACCCTAATCACCAGCTAAAAGTGGCTAAAAGCTGTAACCCTAACCCTAACCTCCAGCTAAAAGTGGCTAAAAGCTCTAACCCTAACCCTAATCACCAGCTAAAAGTGGCTAAAAGCTGTAATCCTAACTCTAACCTTTGGCTACAAGTGGCTAAAAGCTGTAACCCTAACCCTAACCTCCAGCTAAAAGTGGCTAAAAGCTCTAACCCTAACCCTAACCCTAATCACCAGCTAAAAGTGGCTAAAAGCTCTAACCCTAACCCTAACCTCCAACTAAAAGTGGCTAAAAGCTGTAACCCTAACCCTAATCTCCAGCTAAAAGTAGCTAAAAGCTGTAACCCTAACCTCCAGCTAGAAGTGGCTAAAAGCAATAACCCTAACCCTAACCTTTGGCTACAAGTGGCTAAAAGCTGTAACCCTAACCCTAACCTCCAGCTAAAAGTGGCTAAAAACAATAGCCCTAACCTTAACCTCTGGCTAGAAGTGGCCAAAAGCTGCAACCCTAATCCTAACACCCAGCTAAAAGTGGCTAAAAACAATAACCCTAACCCTAACCTCTGGCTACAAGTGGCTAAAAGCAATAACCCTTAACTCTGGCTAAAAATATTCACTGTCATACAATATTAGACAGACATGCAAAATATTCAGTGTTCAGAAGTATTTATTCAAGTAAATTCAGCATAAAAATAGAAAAAGGCATGATATACATAACATATAAAAAGTATATTCATATAACAATAAACAAAAATTAAAAATATGAACAGTATAAATAGGACTAAGCTCACAGTAATAGTTGATTTAAGTACTGTTTAAAGTAGCAAAATACCAAAATGAAATGACAAACACAAAATCTAACCTAGCCCACAAATACGGTGTAGAGGTATGACTCTGTGAATATGTGTGTGTCTGTGGAAAACAAAGGTAAGGTGGCTGCTATAAGGTAGTTCCTTTGTCTTAAGCTTCAAAAAGTGTCAAAAAATGTCATAGTATAGTAAGGTGTCAAAAAAATTCATAGCATAGTAAGGTGTCAAAAAGTGTCAAAAAAAATTCATAGTATAGTAAGGTGTCAAAAAAATTCATAGTATAGTAAGGTGTCAAAAAGTGTCAAAATTGTCATAGTATAGTATGGCATCAAAAAGTGTCAAAAAATGTCATAGTATAGTGAGGTGTCAAAAAGTGTCAAAAAATGTCATAGTATAGTAAGGTGTCAAAAAGTGTCAAAAAATGTCATAGTATAGTATGGCATCAAAAAGTGTCAAAAAATGTCATAGTATAGTAAGGTGTCAAAAAAATTCATAGTATAGTAAGGTGTCAAAAATTGTCAAAAAATGTCTTAGTATAGTAAGGTGTCAAAAAGTGTCAAAATTGTCATAGTATAGTAAGGTGTCAAAAATGGTCAAAAAATGTCATAGTATAGTAAGGTGTCAAAAATGGTCAAAAAATGTCATAAATGTCAAAACTCAAAAAAAGTTGTGTATGTTTCAGTGCTCTTAGAAACATACAAGGAAAATGATCAATGACTGGAGTTCCTCAATTCTACCTGTTCCGGTCTCTATTGATTCTTGTGCAGAGCTCTTCGAAGCATTGGACAATGTCTCTGATCATGGACAACATCTCTCTCATCCTCAACAATGTCTCTCTAATCATGGACGACGTCTCAGCGATCATGGACGATGTTGTGGACGAAGTGGTGACACCTGGAGGAAATCATAGTATAGTGAGGTGTCAAAAATTGTCAAAAAATGTCATAGTATAGTAAGGTGTCAAAAAATGTCAAAATGTCATAGTATAGTATGGCATCAAAAAGTGTCAAAAAATGTCATAGTATAGCGAGGTGTCAAAAAGTGTCAAAAAATGTCATAGTATAGTAAGGTGTCAAAATCAGTCAAAAAATTGTCAAAAAATGTCATAGTATAGTAAGGTGTCAAAAAGTGTCAAAAAATGTCATAGTATAGTAAGGTGTCAAAAAATGTCATAAAATGTCATAGTAAGGTGTCAAAAAGTGTCAAAAAATGTCAGTATGTTAAGGTGTCAAAAAATGTCATAGTATAGTAAGGTGTCAAAATCAGTCAAAAAGCGTCAAAAAATGACACAGTATAGTAAGGTGTCAAAAAGTGTCAAAAAATATAGTATAGTAAGGTGTCAAAAAAATTCATAGTATAGTAAGGTGTCAAAAAGTGTCAAAATTGTCATAGTATAGTAAGGTGTCAAAAAATGTCATAAAATGTCATAGTATAGTATGGCATCAAAAAGTGTCAAAAAATGTCATAGTATAGCGAGGTGTCAAAAAATGTCATAAAATGTCATAGTAAGGTGTCAAAAAGTGTCAAAAAATGTCAGTATGTTAAGGTGTCAAAAAATGTCAGTATAGTGAGGTGTCAAAAAGTGTCAAAAAATGTCATAGTATAGTAAGGTGTCAAAATCAGTCAAAAAGCGTCAAAAAATGTCACAGTATAGTAAGGTGTCAAAAAGTGTCAAAAAATATAGTATAGTAAGGTGTCAAAAAAATTCATAGTATAGTAAGGTGTCAAAAAGTGTCAAAATTGTCATAGTATAGTAAGGTGTCAAAAAATGTCATAAAATGTCATAGTATAGTATGGCATCAAAAAGTGTCAAAAAATGTCATAGTATAGTGAGGTGTCAAAAATTGTCAAAAAAATGTCATAGTATAGTAAGGTGTCAAAAAGTGTCAAAAAATGTCATAGTATAGTATGGCATCAAAAAGTGTCAAAAAATGTCATAGTATAGTGAGGTGTCAAAAATTGTCAAAAAATGTCATAGTATAGTAAGGTGTCAAAAAGTGTCAAAAAATGTCATAGTATAGTAAGGTGTCAAAAAATGTCATAAAATGTCATAGTATAGTATGGAATCAAAAAGTGTCAAAAAATGTCATAGTATAGTGAGGTGTCAAAAATTGTCAAAAAAATGTCATAGTATAGTAAGGTGTCAAAAAGTGTCAAAAAATGTCATAGTATAGTAAGGTGTCAAAAAATGTCATAAAATGTCGTAGTATAGTATGGCATCAAAAAGTGTCAAAAAATGTCATAGTATAGTGAGGTGTCAAAAATTGTCAAAAAATGTCATAGTATAGTAAGGTGTCAAAAAGTGTCAAAAAATGTCATAGTATAGTAAGGTGTCAAAAAATGTCATAAAATGTCATAGTATAGTATGGAATCAAAAAGTGTCAAAAAATGTCATAGTATAGTGAGGTGTCAAAAAGTGTCAAAAAATGTCAGTATGTTAAGGTGTCAAAAAATGTCATAGTATAGTAAGGTGTCAAAAAATGTCATAAAATGTCATAGTATAGTATGGCATCAAAAAGTGTCAAAAAATGTCATAGTATAGTGAGGTGTCAAAAATTGTCAAAAAATGTCATAGTATAGTAAGGTGTCAAAAAGTGTCAAAAAATGTCATAGTATAATAAGGTGTCAAAAAATGTCATAAAATGTCATAGTATAGTAAGGTGTCAAAAAGTGTCAAAAAATGTCATAGTATAGTAAGGTGTCAAAAAAATTCATAGTATAGTAAGGTGTCAAAATTGTCATAGTATAGTAAGGTGTCAAAAAGTGTCAAAATTGTCATAGTATAGTATGGCATCAAAAAGTGTCAAAAAATGTCATAGTATAGTAAGGTGTCAAAAAATGTCATAAAATGTCATAGTATAGTAAGGTGTCAAAAATGGTCAAAAAATGTCATAGTATAGTAAGGTGTCAAAAATGGTCAAAAAATGTCATAAATGTCAAAACTTGTGTATGTTTCAGTGCTCTTAGAAACATACAAGGAAAATGATCAATGACTGGAGTTCCTCAATTCTACCTGTTCCGGTCTTTATTGATTCTTGTGCAGAGCTCTTCGAAGCATTGGACAATGTCTCTGATCATGGACAACATCTCTCTCATCCTCAACAATGTCTCTCTAATCATGGACGACGTCTCAGCGATCATGGACGATGTTGTGGACGAAGTGGTGACACCTGGAGGAAATCAAAGGGAAACATACGAAGGAAAATGATCAATACACTACTACCTATTCCTCATCAATAGTTTAACCATGAAAACACAGAAATACAGCTGAACCACAACATTTAACAAAACATTTTTATGCCTTACACTATAGTGTTTCTGGTGTGACACTGAATTGAATAAGTTCTTCACATTTCTTTGATTTACTGTACTAATGTATAAATATATAATATATATTAATGTCAGTGCTCTGTGTTGGACAGTTGATGTAAAGCTGTTTGTAAATTACCTGGAGGCCTCTGTCCTGGTCTCAAAGAACTTCTTCATCGTGAGAAGACACTCTGTGGGCGTGGATGAAGTGGTGACACCTGGATGAAATAAAGAGAAATATAGAAAGGACAATGATTAATACACTACTGCCTATTCCTCATCAATAGTTTAACCGTGAAAACAGGTAAATATTCAACGTTCTAAACATTAGAGGAGTGTCTCAGACAATGGGCTGTTTACTATCACATATGACAAGAAAAAGCATCACATTTTTAGGAATCAATAACAGGAAATATTTGCGAAAATTTTAATAAAATGATCTTAAATCTATCTGTAATTTCTATATTTAAGACTTAAGATAATCATCAACTAATGACTGGAGGAATCATGTATATTGCTGTGAACTGCTTAATAAAAACTTTTACTTGGGTAAATTTTTGAATGCAGGGTTTTACCTTGTGGTATTTTTAATTATACTTCAGTCCACAGGCAGAAAAATAACTCAACTATTTTGAGTTCATTAAAACTAGTACTATTTTCTGACAATTTATAGATTAATCAGATATTATTATATTCTATATTAAACTCATTAAATGCCAAGGATTTAAACAATAGCACTGTTAGTAACATTAATAATTCAGCTCATCTGTGTGTATTTTTCAGACTGGGTAAATCTTTAGGACACATACCTGTTTGGTCTGTAAGGTGAGAGCTGGTGTTTCTGTCCAGGCTGCAGCAGCTGAGCCAGTAAACCTGGAAAACACAAGCACAACACTTAAACAAAAACAAATCATCTAACTAATAAAGAAAAGTTCACCTTCAAAACTTGAACAGTGTAGAATAATACAACACTGAAAACTAAACACTGAACCTTGACAATCACACTTGAGTTTTGAGATGAATACATTAGAGAATTTTTAAAATAGTTTTTATAATAATTTCTAACAGTAATCTTAGCTCATACATTGTTACCTACTCTTGAGGCTTAAAACTTGTGGAGGAGTACAGAGTTAAAAGTTTTCAAGCTTGTATTTAACACAAAACTGAGCTCAATAAAAAGTCACTACAAACAAAATTCTAATCAATAAACACACACAACATGATGGCTATGGACAGACTCCTACCACAAAACGTCAAAGAGACAAAAAACGGAGTCGCAAAATGATGACGAGATGCTTAACTGCCACACTGAAACACAAAGTGGCCACAAAGAAACATTAAATGACCTGGAACAGACACAAAACTACAAAGACACAATACAATGCAAAACAACCACAAAGAAGCTGACCATAGGTCTGTACCATGAAGAGAGGTTACTGTCTATCAGAGTAACTTCAGGAGTAACTTAGTGACGTTGGGTGTAACTTCCCTGTTAACCCAGAAAGTAAACTAAAATAAAATGAAAAAAATCATGTATTATATTTCCTTGCATTCTCCCTTTCCTAAAAAGAAAACGTAGTGGATGTTAGAGATATGTAGATGAAAGATTAGTGTTTTTATGTTGTTTTTTTTTTTTATTTAAATTTCGAAAAAAAAAATCCTCCTTTACACAAATCCTCCTTTACTCAAAAAAAAAATCCTCCTTTACACAAATCCTCCTTTACTCAAACCTTTACACAGCAAAATACATTGAGAAAGAATATGGCAGAATTTAGCATCATGACTGTTGCATATTATCAATATGAATAATCCTGTAGACTACATACCCCTGAGGCTGCAGCTGAAATTACCGTTTAAATCTAGTTAATACTTAACAGCGTTACATTCATACAGTACACCCTAAATTTTCCAAGCAGATCATCATTAACTGTGAGTAACTGGCCATTTTCAGAAATGTGACCCACGTGTTGACTATAATCCAAGTATCCTCATACTTTTAAGAGTCCTTACATTTCATATTACAAATAAAAATTCTAGAAAACATTTGACAAGTCTCCTAGACTTTGTTGACAGTCGCGGTATTACATTTTGTCGTTAGAATCTCTTTAAATTCCTCGTAAACTGACAGAATTATCGTGCGCTCTTCATCTGAGAAATACGGTGCATGCCCCTTTTATGCACACGCTCAAACACCGACTCAGGTGACCGCCATCTTAACCGCCGTCGTGCCCTTTAAAATAGATTGAGGGTTTGCCAACTCTGACTTCCTTGATAACCCCGAGTTAAAACAGAAAAGGTAAACTCCCTTCATAGCACAGGCCTCATAAACAGATGTAAAAAAAGCCAGATAGAGACGCAAAACGATGCAATACCACCACAAATAGGCACAAAATGATCACATCGACATGATAATCCGCCATAAGATGACTTAAAATAACCCAGATGGAGCACAACATTACAAAAAAAGCAGTAAAATGTCACCAAAGTCATTGTAAAGAGATGCAAATAGAGTTGTAAACAGACGAACTGACTTGATTAGCCGCCACCCTCCTTAGCTAATGCTAACGGTCGTCACTAATGCTAATGCTAATAGCCAGGTGTAAACAGCCAGGTAGAGACGCAAAATGTTTAAACAAATGGCCACAAACCAGTGACAATGACATGATAAGCCGCCATAAACCGAGTTAAAATGACCAGGATCGAACGCAAAATGACAAAGAGACGCAAAATGTCGGTAAAGTGACCGCAAACAAATACAACAGGGATTTAAACGGACTATCAAGAGCTCCTTGTGTTTTCACCCGTCGACGCTGGGGACCCACAACTCATGTCAGGGATGCATCAGTCACGGAAACACAAATACACTCTTACCCACACGATATAAACGACTGAAGATGGAATTAAAAGATATCGTTACATGGTAATGCTAATGCTAACGCTCTCCGATAACGTTAATGCTAACGCTAGCCGCTAACTGTTTGCCTTACCTTAGCATCGCAGGTCTGTTCAGCGTCCAGTCTCACTCGTGTTCGACAAAAAAATAGCTCCAGAGTTTGTTTTAGCATCCAGACTTCTTCAGCTCTTCAACCTGTTCGTCCAGTTAGACGTTTTCTCCCAGCACTGACAAACAGAGGCGAAGTTTCACACCTGATTTAAATCTGTTTCCCACTTCCTCTCTCCGCCTCTCTACGCTCCTCCTCCAGGAGGTCATAGCCAATAACAAGACGTCGTGGTCATTGACGACATACGTCAGCTAACATTGGCAGAAAAACGCTGATTGGCCGCTTGGCCGCCTGGTCCGCTTAGCAACCGCCTCTGATTGGTCTTAAAATACATCCACAACAAAGCCAGAGAGAAGCCTTAGATCTATTATAAGATTTACAGGTTACAGACATTATAAAACATCACATCACCTGCAGCTAAAGCATTAAAGAACAGTGCTGCTGATACAAGAAAATATCCGCTTGTAAAAGATTATATATTATTATTATCTTAATAAGTAAACTTTTCTTACACTCCAACTCTGAACACTCTATTATTTCTCAGGTGTTTCATCTGTCACTTTTTTTTCCCTGACTGTTTATTTGACCTAAATGTTCTTCAGGTTTGTTTGTTTTTCACAAGCTTAATAAAGATAGACATGGTTTGAAAAGACACCTTGAAGCTGTCTTAAGATTTGAAGTTGACCTTGTTTATTTAGTGTATTAAAACATGCTATTTTAGAACCACAAAGCTTAGAAAAACTAGTTGTTACAGTAGCACAGGTGGTGACAGTGACAGCAGTAACAGTAATGGTATGTGTCTTCCACAGCTCTTTTTCGCCCTCTAGTGGAAACAAAGAGACGTTATCTTATATCTTAAATATCAGCTCCTTTGTTCAACACATTAATTTAGTAATTTACTAATCTGCTGATTAAGTGGGAAGCTCCTGATTAGATGGAGAGAGGTGAAATAATATCAACAAATCTACCAGCACTGCTTTGATTTGTGTATTTTTGTTTTATGTGGGGTTTAAAATGCAAGTTTTACTTCTTCTTTAGAGATATTTGAAGTATTTAGTGCAGCTAATTACTTAGGTGGTAGTGGTGGTAGTAATAATATCAGTCCCAGTGGTGGTAGTAGTGGTAGTACTAGAGGTACTGGTGGTGTAATGTGTATAGTACTGGTGTAGGTGGTAGCAGAAGTATTTGCAGTACTGGTGTAGGTGGTAGTGTTGTGTGAGTGAACCTCTCGTCTGCAGGTTGTAATGCTGCTGTTCTGACACTAGAGGGAGCTGCTGACTCAGAAATACACACATACTTATGTGATGAAGTACTACACATAACATCTTAAACTGAGAAGCAGTACACAATTACTGTCTGATATTTCTGTTTATTTTCAATATACATTTCATTTGAAAAATATAAATTCTAAAATAAACAATTTCACCTGTTCTAAAAAGTCACAAAAAGTTAATCCAAAAAAAAAAGTATCAGTATTTCATATGCTAAAATTAACATCATTAACAAGTTTTTGATTTCATGTTGCAGATTTTTTTGTCTGACATGCTGACACAGTATATGACACACTTTAAAACTAACAACTCCCCACAGAATATGTCCCAGACGTTAAGTCACACTTGTTTCTAACTTTTTTTTCCGGCTGTTGACGTCTAACAACACTGATGTGGAGTAATAAATTACATTGTTTACTTCGGCTGATGAAACTGAAACAAGACGGACGAGAAAACAAATCAAAACACATCGATTCGGCGGATGGTGCAAAGTAACTTTTGTTGTGTTTTGGTTGGAGCCGACATGTACACGATTTACAGAGGAAGAAGGCGGCTCGGTTATCACACAGTTTAATTCTTTAATTTTCTAAGCAGTGGTGCTGAGGACAGTGAGGACTTCCAGTTTCAAATCAAATCTGTGACCCACTTAGACCCTAAAGAAAAAAAAATCAAAGTGAGAAAGTGCTTCAGTGTGCCTTTTAGAGATACAGAGGGGATACTGCAATGATGAACAGTGCTCCTGAAGGTAATACTGGCCAATAAAAGTCAAGCTTTTGTCCCCAGAACAACTGTGGATGTTTTGTTTTATGCTTTTCGTCACATTGTGTACACGTTGAAAAAGTCTAAATCACTGTTGTCATCCCTCCTGTTCATACTGGCCATGAAACCACAACCTCCTGGTGCGACAACACTGTAAAAGACGAGGGAGTAAAAATGCAGCCTGATCAGCTGTTGATGGAGCTGTTGTCATAGCAACAAGGCCTCAGGAGTGCAGGTTTATTTACAGTTTAAGACTTAAAACATTAAGTTTAATGTACAAGTGATACTTTTGTTTGACAGGATTTTCAATATCAATCATCAGCATCTGTTCCTGGATTATTGCAATTTAATTTTATTCATTTTGATTCAGTTTGGTTTGGGAAACTATGAGCAAACTGTAGCTGTGTCAGCGTCTAATCGTGTTGTCTTTTCAAAATAAGAGCGCTCTGTTGTTCAAGTGTATCCAGGACTAACAAATCAAAATAAGAACAAAGTCAGCTGGATCATTTGATAATAACATGCCAGACCGGATGAGTTACAGTGGCTGAACGCTCGCATTAGCTTTGAACTTTAAAATGCTTTGTTGCACAGAACAAGCTGTTGGTTACAGCTGGATACAGGGTTTCTGAAGCCTACACTTCAAATCCAAAATATCAATATAACCATATATTGATAGGAAGTCATAGGGATTTGTAAATTGTGACAAAGATACACACCAAGCAGGACAGTAACAGCTCTCTGCTCTTTGCTCTCTGGGAGACAAATTATGAACAGAGGCTGTGTTTTTTAATGACCTCAGATACAGTTTAGCATTTAGCTTGTCTTGAGTTTTTATCCTGTGACTATTGATTTAATATTTTTATGTTGCACTGAAAGTCTTTTTAACTTGCCAGGTGTTTCTTTAAAAAGAGAAACATTTTGTTTTTTTGTATCTACACAAAAACAACAAATAAATGAATCTGATCAAATCTGATTTCTGATCTGCAAACTCCTGTCATCATATCATCTGACACACACACACACACTCAGCTGATGGTTCTGTCTCTAATGTGAAGTCCATCCCTCGTCTCTGACAGAGGAGTCGCACCACAGAGGGCTTTGCTTTGTCAGGAGGAATAATTACAGCGAACAGCCTCAGTGTTCATACAGGCATGTGAGTATTTTGTGACGACAGATGTTTTTTTTAATATACAGAACAAAAAGAAACATGTTTCAATTTTCACATCAGATAATTCCAACAGAAATAAACCCGTCGCACTGCATGGAGCTTACATGGACTTGATTCCCTTCTCATCATCCCTTGTCGCGTCGTAGAGAATTTCAGCCTGGATCAATCTCTTATAAGCCACTTAGGTAAAGCACAAGCAGTTATATGATATGCACTCCTAGTTAGTTTGGCTGTGGAAAATCGGATGATTATGTATCTCTGAACTGTTTCCTACCCACAAAGAAAAAAAAACAACGTAAGAAAAGGTTACCAACGTACACACGACATAATGATTAAAAAAAAGAAAAAGACGTTTGATTTAATTTAAACAAGTAACAAAAGCTTTGACGTGAAAGAAAAAGGTTCAGAAAATTAGAAAGAGAAGGTGAAACAATCAAAACTGCATCAAAAAGTGATGATAAAAATATTTATCTCATCTGCACATACAAATATGCATTGTTAATTAACTGTTAATTAACTTAAAATATCTATTTTGCACACATTTCCTTCACAAGCTATAATACAGTGAATCTCTTGAATCATTTCAACTCTGCAAGAGGACAGAGAGAAAATATCAAAACCCCCATGCTGCGTCAAAAATCAACATGATGCGTTTGATCATAATAAGCACTGAATCTAAAACAAGAGGTAGAGCTATAAAAACATAACTTTCCTGCTACAGGAAAACGTTATTAGAGTAATTCAATTTATATAAAAATTCAGACAGATGATATTTATATATATTTATATATAAAAAGAGCAGGGAGGGCACTCCATGCGTGGTCAGAGAGCTGCAGCATTTACTGTCGATCAGCGATGTGTGGGAGGAGTTGCATAGAAGAGTAGTTAAGGAGTTAAGTCGAACACAAAGACGGTGGAGCTGTGAAATACCAGTGAGGAAAGAAATGGTTCAAAACTGCTTCATTAATAGAAATAAAAATGTTTTTCTTTACTGTATCTACTGTGTTTTTTTATTTATTTATTTATTTTTTTTTTAGTGTGTTCCCTTTTTTTCTGTAACGCTTGAAATCACAGAGGAGATTTAGAATTAAAAAGAATAATTTTAAAGTCAGAGAAAGAAAAAGAAAAAGACAGAGACAGAGAGAGCTGCAGGATTCGCCCGGCAGTCGTTCAGTCGCTCTACAGAGACGTCTCAGATCCTCTGCTCCTCCAGTAGAATGAATTATCATCGTCTGGGTCCATGTCTATTCTAATCTGAGGCACAGACTTCAGCGGACTCATCTCAGGACTGAAACACAAACACAGCAAGTGTTAGGATGTAGTGTCCTTTACTTAAGTCAAAGATGCAACACCACAGTGGTTTAAAATGTACTTTAAAGCAACTTTAAGTCACCGTCTTATCTCGTTTTGATGGTTCTCTGACCTCCCAAACACCTGTTCTTGCTCTGTGTAACTATGGTGAGCAGGTACGATCGAATGCAGAGTTTTTACATCAGTTAAAAAGACTTAGAAGTCACTAAAAACCAGCGTTTATCTCTGATATCCAGCCAGGAACCTTTAAAATATCAAGAATTATAAATGGAGTTTGGTGTGTTTGTTACAGCGACAGCACTTCCTGCTCCAGAAGCCAAGGATTATGGGTAATATATGCCATTCAGCTGTGTTTCAGCCACACACTCGGAGCTCTGATCAGCCGTTACTAAGTTTTTACTTCGATATTAAACCAAACATTTGGTCCAGCTCACCAGGATTGTTTAAAAACTCTTACTGCTCAGGGCACGGCAGAAATACGACCAGTCATCACGGTTTGATGGTTCCTGAGGTCATCTGAGCTCAAAGCAATTTGGCTTCAGTCTTAGTGGGACAGGATTAGTTTTAGACAGGGGGGGGGGGGACAGCATAATGTCATCACTACCAGAGCATCACTGAGACTCAGGCCCAGTCCAGCGTCACCGACTCTAATGGACACGTGCCCAAAACACTGAGTTTAAAGTGTCCCCGTCTGATTTTTAAGATCATTTGATTTTGAAATGCCGTGACTGAAATCTGTCTTTACTCCATCTCCAGCTGAAGATCAATTATTTTTTACAAAATAATATAAAATAAGATCTTGTAAGTTGTTTGTTGACATCGCAGACGCCCTGTGATCACAGCTGCTTTTCACACATTGTCCCAAACACTAATCCTCTTTCGTCAGCAGTTACGACAATAAGAGGAGCAGATGGGGTGATACAGGAACAAAATGTGACCCCGCGGATGTGACCCCGTGGATCCTGGTCATCATGAGAGGTTGCGGGCATGATGGAGAAACGTAATCTCTTCTTGAGCATCATAATCGTCATTCTGAATATTTGCCCAGAAAAAAAAAAATCAAGGGCTTGTTCTGCCCCTGTAAGACTGATTGTCTCCTCTAAAGCTCATAGACCATTATTTTTGTTTTCATATTTTTTTTTTAAGACTCCAAATGTTTCTTGTTCTTTTTTTTAAAAATGTAAATCAGCAGTAAATATGAAATCTTCAGGTTGAGATTAACAGATAAAGACGATATAAAAATATCATTTTAAGCACAGATTTAACTGTATTTTATTTGTCTTATTACAGAGCAATAACTAGCATTCATTTGGATTTGTGTTTCTGTGCAGTTTAAGTCCAATATTCGCTGTTTTAGCTCCTTTTTTGTTTGTTTCTACCGACTCCTGAGGGAAATCTCCGGCTCTTTAGCTGCTAAACGCTCCACTATGTTCACCAGCTAGCCTCTAACTGCACCTGTCTGCTGCTTTTACTCAGAGCAGGTGGTGTACAGCGCCTTTTGTCAAAAAACAACACTATAATATTAATTAAACGCACTTTAAACACCTAGATACATTCGAGTCCAGAGAGAGAAGCAAGACACGAGAGAGGCGACATCTCGGCTGAAATATGATGGCGGCTCTGCTAGCCGTAGGTAAGCTAATTAGCCTAGCTGACCTTTAAAGTTCAGACTTGCATTATATGTTAGCTGGTTAGCTCGCCGCCTCCTGACCTTTAGTGACCTTTGATGCCACAGTCATGAATAAATGTAAAAAGGAATCAGTGGCAGTTATATTTGAGGCTGTCAGGTTCAGGACTGCAGAGTACACCTGTCCCCCCCCTCCCTCACTCTCTCTCTCTCTCTCTCTCTCTCTCTCTCTCTCACACTCACACACACACACACTCGTCTCACCTGGACAAGTAGTTGGCCTGGTAGTAGCGAAGCTGCTCAGCACGATGTGTGTCGTTCAAGGAATGATGGGGGCTTATCTCCTGTGAGGAAAAAATGAACACACAGCCGTTAGAGGTCGTCTGTGACTCAGGCTTTAAACACTTTAAACCAGACGGTGAAATTAGCTGCTACAAAGGTTTGGACAGATCAACAACCTGAACACTCACACACAGTGTCTCTCAGATCATATATTTAAAGTCAGTATGTTAAGTTTTTGACAGTATCTTCTGTATTAAGTACAAGAAGTGTTAAAAACCAAATGAAATGAGGTTTAATGGATGTTCTACCAACAGTTTTTGCATTTAGCTGTTTGTCAGTAGCGATTAGAAAGAAAAAACAGAAACTATCTTTGGAGATATTTCAGCCAACATAACTTTTTCACCATGTACTCCCTCCTAATAGTCTCCCATCTACCCAAAGATATTGTCAGCTGTTACCTGATCTACACAATTAAGTAAAGTTTATTGACGGGTAGGGATTGATACGTTTGTGTCCTAAGGTTGAGGGAGATGAGTTTGAAGTTAAAAACTTTTGCGCTATTTCTGTTTTGAGTGATTGAAAATTGCAACTCAGCTCTGTCTGAGGAGACAACACTCGCCCCTCAGACTACTACCTGAAGGAGGAGCTCAGCAGTCGCCATTTGACAAAAATGATGCGGCGGACCTTTTTCTCAGACAGAGCTGACTTGCAATTTTCAACTACTAAAAACAGAAACACCACAAAAACTTTCTGCATAATCACTGAAAGAGCTGAACTGCATGTGGAGGTAACAAGAGCTGATTAAATCGTCTCACAAACTTATCAATTACCCCTCGTACACAGCTCCTTTCTAGATCATAAAGTGACTCACAATAAAGATAAAAGACCAAGAAAATACAGTATAAAGTAGAGATGGGAAGAGTTGAAAAGAGCACTGCTCAAAGTTAGACGTGGAGTTTTTCTAAACAAGGTGAAAATCAAAACAAAAATCCTCAAAAAAGCCACAAAATCACAACAAAACAGGCAAGTTAAAATCATGAAGTGAAGAGAAAACAGATTAGTTCAGATGCAAAAGTTCAGGAAAGCAGAAAATAAGAGGAAAAACAGGGTTAATTTCATGCATGTTTTAGAAGACGTCAGACCTGGCGTGAGGGATGAAGAGAGAGAGAGAAGCAAAAAGGAGAGAAAACGTTATTGTGCAGTTAAAGCCGAGGGAGGAGAGTGAGACAAACATGCAACAGCGTCGACTCTTTATTGACAGAAGAAGAAGAGGAAGTTGTCGGAGAGACTGGATGAGGAAGCGGAGCAGGAGTCAGGCAGGATGAGGAGTTTTCTTCCAGCTCTGCAGGCGGTTTGAGTCTACTCACTGTCAGAGGCCTTATCACCTAAGAAGGGCTCCTGCTCCATCATGTCCATGGGGATTTTAATGCTGGGAACATTCTCATTGTAAGGATAGTCAGACTGTTGGAGAGAGGAAACACACATCCTGAGACCGGACCGGACGTCTGAGGGGTGTCACACACATGCTTTCATACGACTAAACACTCATTCGCTGGAGAGAGATTTTAGAGATTTCTGGTGCTGGGAAATATGATAAACCTGCAAGAATTGAGGGGAAAGAGCTTCTTCCAGGAGCATTTATACTTAATCACAATTTAACCTACTGATATCATTCAACCAGACTGATTTACACCTGAGATTTAAACCCAGAACAACACTAAAACAAACTATCCACTAAAACTCTGAGCTGATATGATTTCATTTATAAGTAATTCAGTTCTTTAGGTTGTTATCTGTTGGTTTCAAGAGTCACATGATCATCTAACGACAACAGAAACATTTTTCCTTTGTGCTTAAAAAGAAAAAGTTGTGAAAATGATCTTCGAAAAGTTCTGCTTGAGGTTTCTGCCTCTTAAAAGGAAGTTTTCCTCTCCACTGTCCAACTTATGTTGATCTTATCTTATGCCAAGCCAGTAGATGGCGATGTAACTTGATGAGCCGTCTTTGTTCATCCTTTATTAGGCTGAAAACGTAACAGCCGAGCGCGAGGTGGAGCGTCCTCGTCACAGTTTTCACAAGAACGGCAGTAAGGGTGGTGTTTTCCAAAGATTACACTCTTAAAGTCTCTTAAAGAGAGTGAGGACTGGCTCGTTTTGGATGTGTACAATCATCCTAAAGACACCTGAACCTACAATTCTGCACTCCCTGTCGGTAAAATCAACAACTAGAAGGAACTGAAAGAAGCTCTTGACCTTCTCATCCTCACTCACTGGGGGGAAACTACTTCACACCAACTGAAACTGAGGGACAGACGACTTCATAACACGAGGAAACAGCTGCGTGACAGAAACTGACATCTGTAGATCTGGAACGTGCTGCTGCCGAGGAAGAAAACCAGGGGTTGGGAGAAAGGCTGGAGGAAAAATAAAACGTGTGCTCGTTTCTGTGGTTGGAAGATGAACGGGGGTTGAAATTTTAAACTCTTACGTCTTCAGCGTCGCTGTCTATGCTGCCCCGTTTCTTCTTCTTCTTCTCGTCCTCCTTCTTCTTCTTGTCCTTCTCCGGGATGACATCGTCCAGGAAGCTGAGGTCGTGCTGGGAGAAAATGTAGTCCATCGCTTTTCTAACGGCGACCAGAGCAAGGATCTGAAAGCAGAGGATCAAGAGGGGCATAGTGTCGATTTAAAGATGTTTAAGTAACAGAAATAACAGGTAAATCTTGATGTGAATGTCTCCTACCATGACAGGGAATATGATGGCGGCCACAGTGGACTTGAGGATCCAGAGCAGAGCCAAGCAGACGATCTGAAAGAAGGTGAAGAGGTGGACCTTCCTGAGGGGAACGTGTCGCAGGTAAATCAGGTCCGGCTGGTGTTTCGCCGGCATCAGAAGCAGCTTGAGACGATCCATGAACTACAGACAGACAGATAGACAGGTAAACATGATGAGTCAGAAAAACAAGACGAACACTGGCTCGCATTGTTTCATGGACACTCAGTTTTGTGTTTTTACCTGCACTCCATTTAGAGAGGCAACTCCCATGTACAGGAAGACTCCATACAATACGGGCATGGGGATGAACTGGGTGAAACAGCAGAAAAATACACATACATGTAAACTTTTTAACACATAAACATATATTCACAATACTCTGACATGTGTAGCTAATCTTTCCTGAACCAATCAGTCATTTTAACTGTTTTTTTATTCATAGTGTTTATTTTTGCAGATGTGACGCACAAGAGTCGTCTTAATCTAACTTTTTACTAACAGCAGATAAGCTAACCATGAAAAATACAGTAAATTTGAAAAGTGTGTGTACATTGTACAAAATCTTATTATAATGAGGTAATTATTTTGATGAGCAAAAGACAAATTAATTGATGTAAACAAACGTATGTCCTGTGAAATCCTGTTTTCTTGTTTAGTCAGCTTTTATTTTGTTAAAAAAAAACACCACTTTGCATGATAAAAGTTTACGATGTAAGTATGAAACTGGTCTCTTTTTGGCTGTGGGGTGAATGTTAATGAGGCTGCAGTGATCTCACGTTTCATGCTCGGACTGAAGAGTTTATTAGCACAGAGGTTTGTGAACTGACTGATACAGAAATCACACTTTATTTAACTTTATTTTTCTGACACTCAACTCAAAGAAAATCCAAAACATAAACCCTCCCTTATATGCCCTCTTGATTATAAATTAAAACAACCTGATAGATTGTCTAAAGCACTAAAAGTGAGTCAATCTGTAAGTTATTTAAAATGTCGTGTCCGTGACTGACAATACATTAAAATCAGAAGACGAGAAGATGATCTGTGATAAATTACCTTTAAAATAGGAGACATGAATACAGACAGTCCTGTGAGGATGAACACACATACACCAGTCACCCTCTGCTCTCTGCAGAAAAAAGAAAGAGAGGAAAAAATACAATTAACACCTGAACAAAACTTGAACAGAACAGAAACAGAAAAGCCTGAATAACTCATTCTGATTCCAGTCATTTCCCAGATCTCATTCGCTCTATCTGAAGACAACCCAAACATTTCTGGGAGGTTCAGCGTCTTGAAAGAAAAGAGTTTGTTAGTTCAGCTCACAGCTGAGACATCAGGAGGCTCAGGAGGACGTCACCAAACACCAACAAAACCCTCTGAAAACAGGAAGAAAAGTGTCTTTAACGTCTATCCATCAACAAAAACGACCAAATCTGACACACGCTTGAAAACAGAATTATATTTTAAAACTGCAGATTACGAAGGGGGATAAAATAAAGGGATTATTTTCACAGTATTTCTCTAAGTATAGTTCATCTAAGAGACAAAGATGGAGAAGAAGAAAGAGAAGAAGGAGAAGAAGGAGGAGGAGAAGAAGAAAAAGGAGAAGAAGAAGAGGAAAGTCTTTAGAGTGCTTCTCCCGTACGGTTCCACAAAATAAAAGAAAATAATCTCACACATTCAAAAACCAATTTAGAAAAATAGTAAAACAGATGAATATGAAGGTGTGTCCAGTCTTACCTCACACCCAGGAACTTCGGCTGCTCTCCGGGAGCCGACGTTTCCGTCTCCATCTTCAGACTGTCGATGTGAGCGATGGAGATGACGGTGGCGGCCACATACCACGGCAGACCCATGAAGGAGCAGACCACCAGCAGAACCGCCACCCAGAACAGATCCAGATGGTAACCTGCCCCTTTCTGGTACGCAAAACAAACAAAAGGTCAAAGGTCATGTTTGTCAGGACAGACTGTAAGCAGAGCACGGCTGCAGACGCACAGTTAAATCCCTGTAAACCGCTCTAATATGCTTTATAAATTCAGAGGCTTATATCAGAGACAGGACTTTATTATTTTTATTTCCCCCGTTAATGCAAACTCAACACTTCCTCCATGTTCACACATCCCCAAACAACATTAAAGGACAATTCCTGCTTATATCAACAAGGTATATTTTCCATAAATGAGCTAAATTTGTCTTCTCTGCCTAAACTGTAGAGATTCAGGGAAACAAGGACTCGAGAGAAAACAGCGTATTCCTCCTGTAGCTTTCCAAATAAACCTGATTTTAACATGAATCGTTTCAAACTGTCGACTAATTTCAGCCATGTTTCCACTTGTCCTCATCGCGTTTGACTGGTCCAGTTATTTTCAGTGTAGATACAGTGGGAGTCTGACTGAAAGTAAACACAGGAACGGCCATTATCCGAAACTTAAAGGGGAATGTATCCGAGAGAATTAATTAGGAGCATGAAAACATTATTTTTGTTAAAAAGAGAAACTCAGAGTGAGTGAGTTTGACATGAATCAGTTGTTGTGCTGATGGAATTCAGGCTGTGGAAATACTACATTTATCATGTGAGCTATTTACTGCAACATGATGATTAATCCTGTAACAGAAGAGCGATTCAGTTTTCCTGCCACAGAGTTTCCTGAAATGATTCCCCATTTATGACGAGGAGTCACAGCGCTGAGATCAAAGACGTCGCCGCTCCACTTCAGGTAGTTGCTTTTTGAACTGAGCTGTGTTCAGGCACTTCCATGAAACATCTCTCACTCCCATGAGAAGAATGACAGCCATATTTAACTACAGTGTGAAGGCAGCCGCTGTCCCGTACAGACTGAAGTTTTGCTGTGAGAAACGCATGACAGATCCTGACATCACATAAATCAGGTAAGAGAAGCAGAGAGGAGGAGAAAGCCTCACTCATGGACTTCATCTAAAAACTTCTGTTGTTGGATTCCTGATTTAAAAATGCTGAATCTTGTGCGTTGAGGTTACTTGTCTACCTTCAGCTTGTGCTCCTTCCTGTTGACGATCACGGCAGTAATCTGTTGGTCCATGAAGATCAGGATGGTGACCAGCAGGGCAGGAAGAGCCGACGCCAGGTAAACCCACCAGGGGTTTCCTCCAAACGGGGGCACAAACCAGCCCCGGTGGGGACTTGTTGGCTGCGAGGGGAAGGAAACAGAAACGTTAACACACGGGCATCTGAAATCCATCATTATTTGTTAGCATGAGGTGGTCTCTCACATTTTCTAAATTAGTAAATCTTTTAGTGTGCATCAGGTGTAGTGTTTAAAACGTAAACCCTCACAACAAATTATTTTTATTTGCCTTTAACAGTGTGACCTGCAGAGTCTCGTCGTGTTTTCTGAAGTCGTGCATCAATAATAAAATGTGTGAGCATCCAGGGACTCACCTTGAATTCACTTGGCACAATGAGTTTAGGAGTATCGACTCCTACGAGCATGTCGACGCCACAGAAGATGAGGATGGCCAGGATGATGGCAAAGTCACTGATGAGTTTCCTCACCTGGGTGAATTTAAACACACACACAGAGACTTGACAAAGCTGTTTTTTTCCCCCTCATGAACAGGTGGAAAACAACTAATTAATTTTCTTTCCAGGTGACTCGTCGGGTTAAATCATCTCAGCGTGTTGTGGTGTCGTTTGCGTGACTCACAGTGGTGGGGAAGAACGGGCTGGTCTTGAACTTCTTCAGAGCCATGGAGCAGGTGTAGGTGCCGAAGAACAGGATGAAGGACATGAGGGTGATGTCCGGGACAAAGTCGCAGGCCTTCCCCACCAGCTCCCCCTTGTACTTCAAGCACTCCATCCTTGAGAGGGACGACCACGTGGCGTTCATGGGCTGCACGGAGCAAACAAAGAGCAGCATGGATTTGACAGCTCCTGTACCGAAGTGGCCGACTGATAAGCACCGTCTCAGACTTTGATTGTTTTGACAGATAAAGAGGAGCCACTGTCACAGTAACCTCAGTTTAGATGCAAGGCTATCTTATCAGACTGTTCACATTTCCTCGTACAGTTGTTGAACTTATAAACACAACTGTCTTTTTCAGTCGGTGAGGTCTGCAACCCAGGTCCAACAGGTCTCTTCAAACTTGTTAAAGCACTGAGAGCAAAGTCCTTGGGAATATATACAGCACACTACTACTACCTGTGATATATAGGACAAATGATAATTCACAAAATGTTTTTTTTTCTCTCAGAGTGCAGCAGTAAAACAGGAAACACTTACCAGGTCAGTGTTGTTCCAGTACCAGACTGAAGTCCCTTCTAAAGGATCACTAATGATGTCTGTGCTGTTCTCTGCAAAAACACAAGGAAATAAAACCTCAGTAAAAAATACTACACAGTTCTGACTGTGCACACATGCTACAGTATGTACAGCTTGTAGTTTGCTCATTCTTTATCATCAAGTATGTCCTGGTGTTTCTTTTTTTTTTCGACTTTATCGTTTGTCACAAAGCAACAGAAATTCCTCTTTGACACGAGAGACAACGACTAGCATCACAAAAACAGTGCCAGGCATCTGAATCTAAATTCACAGTTCATATCAATAATAATACAAAAACCATGTCATCCAACAATAATTCAAGAAGTCTAAAAGAGTAAAAAGTTAAAAATTGGTTACGTTATTATAACTTATTTAAAATATTGCTGGTCGTGCAAAACAATCGCCAAATTTTCAAGACCAAAAAGACAAACCATGCTTTGTCGCCTTATGGCTGTAATGCTATTCATTTATAAGAAAATAATATTTTTGATCAGAACAAAAATTAACTTAGTTGTTTATAAACTACTGAAGCAAGAAATGTAAAGTTTGGTTTCAGGCTGATGCCAAAAGAACAACTATGTTACTTGGATCATCTCACAACACTGTCTCCAACAGCCAACATGGATCTGATGCAAAGGAGCTTCCCTCACTTGCTGCCACTGTATTGTAGTGATATGTCAGCTGCTCATTTATCACAAGTAAACATCTGCTGTCTCCCTCCCTGGTATGCACTGCTCTCTAAGTGGAGCAGCATTGGGAATAGCATATTTCTTTCTGTGTATGTGTCAGAGAGAGAGATTGCTAAAGAGAGCAGAGGGTTCCTCCATCAGAGAGACAAACCTATAGAAATATGTGGCCATTTATACCAAAACAACAACCACGAGGCTGTAACTGCTCCCTACAACCAAACCAGCTGAGGTGAGGGATTGTGTCGTGCAACAGCATCTCACCTAGAACAGCAGGAGCCATACAGAGGCAGTCGTATTGCGTGATGTAGTCCATCTTAAAGTCGGAGTTGATGGGGTAGTGGTGAGCGAGCTTGAGCATCTTCTTGAAGGCATCGTAGATGAAGATGAAGCTGATGAGGCAGGAGAAGCCCTCCTCGGTGAACCGGGTGAAGTACTGAACCAGGAAGCTGGCGTCAGTGGCCACGAGCACCAGGCAGAAGAACGCCGACCACAGACCGATCCACAGCCGGAACTCCAGGTAGTCAAAGTCGTTGTCTCTGTAACCCGCAGCAAAAATTCAAGAACAGTCGGTGAGATATGCACACACGTGAGTGGAGTCGTAACCGAGACTCTGGCAAAATGAGAAAACGGAGAGTGAACCTGCTGAAGTTGAAGAGCAGTCGTTCGAACACCAGAACGGGACCGGTGCTGCTGAGGATGGTGAGAGGCTGGCCGGCCAGCAGACAGAAGACCCCGCCAGCGATCGCTGTGCCCAGAAAACTCTCCAACACACCCTGAACACGTGCACGGAAACATTCACCGAATTATTCAGAGCAAAAATAGTTAACACTCTACAGACTGATGAAGGTTAAAATCTCGAGTCTGACCTGCATGTTTTCTGTAGCATCCCCCAGCAGACCACCAAAGGTGATGGCGTTTGTCACAGTTCCCAGGTAAATAAACAAAATGGCCGACAGGGCCTGAATGTGCAATGCATCGGTGAAGTCACTGACGAAGAAAGGCAATTTTCTTTTGATGTCAAGTATGAGACCCCCACAAAACCTGAGAACAGAAGCAACAGTCGTCATCTTCCACAACACAGAGCAGGAGACAAGAACAAAAAAAAAGGACGTTTTGTTCATGATTTCGTACTTTCCAGTCTTCTTCAGCTCGTCTCCTACAGCGTGTCCCCCTCCTCCGTGACCCCCATCATGAGGCATGTCTCCGTTCATCTGAGAGTCGCCTCCTGCATACATGTTTTTCCTGAAATAGCAAACACGGTTTTGTTCAGACGGGCGAACACTTTACTTCTGATTAACACTAACAGTCTACTGATGTTGACACAGCCTGCAGGTTCTTAGGATTTAAGCTGCCATGAAAATAAGGCTTCAAGTGTCAGCATGTTGTTGTCAATCAGATGTGTTATGTGATTAAATCGCTGACGGATAAGTGCTCACATAAACATCTGAAACTGAGTAAAACTGCAGCTTTAAATAAAACCCACCGCTGCTCCTTCATAATTGAACACTGTGCTGAACACCTGGACACACTTCAGTGATTCTGCAGCGACTGCTCTTCTATAACATCATGTAGTTACTGCTCACACAGCACTCAGATCAGATCTGTAGCTTCTTTCATGTTTAACGCGAGATACGTCTTCTCAGATTTCAGGACTTTGTGTCTACATGGGTTTAATAAACGACCGTGTGGAATATTTTAAAATGATTTGAGAATAGAGACACAAACAAAGAGCTCCTGACTCATTTCAATGACTCCTGCCTGTGCTTTACTCTTCTATACGTGCACTACTACCAGTGCTGCAGGAATACAGCAGGTATCTCCAGACCTTTTGTCAGAGGAGGGCAGGGACTTTGGAGGCTCTATCCTGATGGTCGGGTCCCATTCTCCTGGAGGAAGCACAATCACCTCGTCCAGGAACTCGTCGATACCGGCCAACAGGTCTTGTCTGTCCTTGGCCTTGTACGCAATGTCATGGAAGACCTGGACAGACAGACGAGGAAGGAATGAGGCATTCAAGTGTGAAAGAGACCTGTTAAAGCGTGCAGTGCCACCAAGCAGCAAACTGTCATTTCAGCACCAGTGAAGCAAAGAGAGAGATCTGACCAAACCATCCGATCATAGACTTCACAGCTCTGAGGTTTCAGAGTTCATTAAGAATAATTTAATTTTCTTTTATGAGCTGCTGATCACCTCTGACTTTTTATTTCAAGCAACTTTTTTTTTGGCTTGAGGTTCTTAAAATAACTGGTTAAAATATTTTAAATATTCGATTCTGTTATAATCTACAGGACTAAAAATGTTGAAAAATGTTTTACAAAATCCTAAAATGATCCATTTCTCTCCCATAGGAGAACGCCAACAACTTGGAGAGGTATTCCTGATCATTCTCCACAGCTTTGACTCATATTTGCAGTTATTCTTTTATATATTACAGCGATGTTACTATGTAAACAAAGCTACGGAATGAACTTGACACTGATCAAAATGGCCCTGATCTGACAAAATAATCCATTTGACTACAAAAGAACCGTAAACTACAGCTCCAGCTCCAAACTGTGTGCAGTATTTATAGGAGAATTATGCTGAATTAATAATAATAATCTCTGTATGTGTATGAGGTATAACTCAGGTTATTTATATTAACACCAGTCCAACCTCGTCTGACATCAGCGTGGCGATCGCTCTGCCGATCTCATGGTATGACTTGGCTTTGCCTTTGGGTCCGAGCAGGATGAATAAAAACCTGCAGATAAAAACAATATTTATATTAAAAACCATATAAAAGCTGTAGATAATGAGCATTACCCAGTCAGATATCTGTGTCTTTTTCCGTAAGTACAACCCGTTTGTGAAGTGGAGTTATTTCTAAAGGTAAACATGACGACTGGTTTGTACAAAATGCCGTAAAAAAAACAGAATTTGTTTTAGTTGGCACTGTTCAGCTGACTTTTAAAGAATCACTGCATCTCTCTTCATAATATCTTGTTTGTTTTTACCAAAATCAAACAAATAATTATTCACAAAAATGTTAGAATCTTAGTTCTCATCTGTACAGGATTTCCTAAGAAAGTAGTTGTATAATTTATATATTTCTAAGCTGCAGGTGTATCCACACACTGCAGGGAGGCTGCTGTATACGTAGAACGTCACGGTATACAACTCCAGCCTTTATTATAACAATAAAACCATAAAGAGTGTTATGGTAATAATTGTGAGGCATGGAACTCCTTATACACACTGTTTATATACAGTGTTTACTAGTTCATCAGAACTGTTTCCTCCAAGAACAACAGAAAATAAAATTTGCTTTATGGCTCCTTGTTTTACAACAACACTGTAGAAACCAGGTCAAGTGGCACAACAACAGAAACATCTTAATAAAGTAATTCAATCTTTTATAGTAGTTCTGCAGTAAAATTTACGTTTATACAGCTCCTAATATTCAGTCTTTAAAGAGTCTCTAAATTACAGATGTGTATTTGATTTCTTTGGCTGATTAGCTTTTTTGTTGCCTCCATTCTTTTTTGATATAAAGTGTTTTTGCAGATTTCTGTCAGTGTCACAAGTTGCACCTCAACAACTCCACCTCTCTCCATCCTACATTAAACTTAAGCTCCTATTTATGAAATTCAAAGACTCTCAGCCACCTTGTGGGAACAGGAACCTCCGTTAAGGCTCCCAGCATCACAGCTTGCTGCAGACGAACAAACGCCACAAACGGCGCATCCAGGAAGTCCACCTCCCCCACCAGCACGTTGGAGGCCTCTGCGTCTCTCGGCAACTTCTTCATGAACTTGTTCCTCAGCTGAGAGCACAAAGGAGAGTCGGCGTTAAATGTTAGGTTCACACCAGCAAGCTGTCCAGGACGGTGCGCGCTAAATTAAACAACCTACGTCAAAACAGGACAATCCCATTCAGCTTAAATACCAAACCAGGAGGCTCCCGCCGCACCTGAATAATGAACACGTAGTAACATGAGCTCTGTGTTTCTTTGTGTCATGGCGATGGTGACATGGATGAAGATGGAGGTCAGATACCTGCTGAGCCTCACAGGTTCAACATGTCACCTCCATTAAAGTCCTGAGGCACCAGTGTTTTTACATGTTCTAGCC
Organism: Lates calcarifer; assembly: GCF_001640805.2. Classification (NCBI taxonomy): domain Eukaryota; kingdom Metazoa; phylum Chordata; class Actinopteri; family Centropomidae; genus Lates; species Lates calcarifer. The sequence goes on from NC_066845.1 coordinate 24,177,195, forward strand.
TCTGAACTACAGATTAATGTTTAGTTTTCCAGAGCACAGGCTACCTTTTTTATTTCTTTTTATATTTCTTTGTGTTCTTACAGTCTAGCTGTTTCTGTTCTTGATGTGAAAATTAAAAGCAAATCGTCTTTTATGAAGATCATGAGGTGTGCGGTTACACAAGGATTTCTCTTTGTACAGTTTTGTTAGATTTGAGTGTGTCATGTTGGAAGGTCTAGTTAATTAAAGTAGTTACTATGCACAATGCATACTTGTACTTGTGTTTGCAGTAAGAATTAGACTGAGGAAACACAAACACATGAGCCCAACCCAAAAAACGAGGAACAAAAATTACACTGAACTTAAATAAAACCTCAAACCTGTGAGAAACTAAGAGAAACATTTTAAGCTATTTTTAGAGTTTTTTAGAGTTTTGAAGACAAATTAAAAACTGCTGAACACAAGCAGCTGAGATTAGAAAACTAAACTCCCCAGCATGAGATTTGTTTCATATTTGTTTAATTGTTATTTCTTGCAGTAAAAAGCCCTAATTCATGTCCAGTCATACACTTTTCCATTTCACTTTTCTCTGCTTCCACCTCAGCAGCTGCTGTCACTCAAATTAATCATCATTAATCAGCAGATGGAGCTCATTAATAAATAAAACTTCAAAGACAACAAATCATAAATACGCAGATAAGATTATCGTGGAAAACTACTGTGTTATATATTAACTTTGAAACAGCAGAGAGCAGGTGAGAAACATTTACTAAGACCTGTGAGACCTGGATGATCACATGATGTTAGGAGACTGTTTTTATTTTACAGAACTTGACGTATTGAGAGATTCATCACCGGTCCAGGAAATGGTTTGATAAGTTTGAAGAAGCCACCCTGAGAAAGCGTATCAGATAATATTAAATGTGACTTTAAAAGCGTTGCCAGGGTTTAAATTGGATTAGATGACTAACGCCGGTGACATTTCCTCCAATCAGATTGAGGCTGTTAGTAAACACATACTAACGCATACAGCCTGCTCTGTAAACAGGCTGGAAAATACAGTCTCAGAGCTGTTCTGTTATATTTAAAGAGAATAAATGATAACTGCACTGTTAAAAAAAAGATAATGGACCTATTGTTTTAACTAACACTGGGGGGAAAAGAATAAAAACACAGAGTAAAACCAAAGAATCAAAAAGAAGCGAGCGATCTCATCATGCACCTGCAGGATCCCTGTCATCAACCTCTGTGAACTGAAATCCTGTAAACTTGTGACCACTGGTGAGATCCAAACAGATCCAATCAGGGGCTGTTGAGCCTTCCTGGCAGAGAGTCTGTCTGTAAATGATTGAGTCGAGAGGTTAAACCTGCGTAACTGCACCCTGACCTGTGTCCAATCACCGCTAATCCACACCACACTGCCCTCGCACACTACGTATGAGTCTGTTCTTTCCTACTGACTCAGTTACCTTAGACAGGAAATACACTGGGATTTTGTTTGTTGTTTATTTTAAAAACTACAAAATACTGTAAGATCCTGATGAGTCACTTCACCTGAATGACAACAAACAGATTATGTTGTTAAATTTAATCTGGCAGGTTATTCAAACAGCCAGGATCAGAAAAACCAAAAGCTGCTTCATCTAAAAGTCTTAGACCAGGTCTGATTGGTTCGACATGAAGGTGCGACGTGATACAATTTGCTTTTTTTTGCATTTTGTCTGATGCTACAGTTTGTACATGTAATTTTTCAGAGCTATGAACATCACAAACAACTTATTCATCCTAATTATACTGGGGTGGACGCAGAGATAAGTTTAACAGTTTCAGAACTTTCATCATTTTACCAGTTTTTATTCAGATGTAATCAGGTCAGGTCCAGTTAATAACTTAACAATGATGCAGACGTGAGAATGAAACTGCAGAAAGGTAGAAAATAGAAAAGTCTAAAAACTTAAAGCTTCTCTGCAGCAACAGAAGTAAATGAAGTTTTGAAAGTTCCTAGAGGTGCCCCAAATTTTACTGATTCCTTACAAACCTTCTGTTTGTTACTCTACCCTCTGAAGCTGGTTGGGTTCATCCTACAGCAAGAAAATATTAGAGGAAAAAGACAAGACGGTGGCTACAAATGATGGAAAACCAGCACAGTCTTGCATCAGTCCAACAATGAGCCAAGGTTAAATGTATGTTCATAATTCTTACTCCTGTCTGAATGTGCCTGGTTCCTGTCTCTTTATCTTATCTCTACCGTTAAACACCGGGTTATCAGAAAAAACGATCACTGCACGTTTGCCCCCAGAGGAAACTTGTGAATGACATTAACAGTCTGAGTGGGTGTGGAGAGGCGTCAGTTTAGGAGACTCACTTCCTGTCCGGTTGCCTCTTTCCTGCTCCTGATCTGTCCCACAGGGGGAGGACTTAGTGGGCCGGTTTGACCTAATTCTGTTTTGCCAGAGGCCTGGTCTGAGATGAGACCATACGAACAAATATCTGTGGTAATCTAACTGTTCCTGTGTTAGAATCAACAGAGCTTAGCATGATGTAACCATTTCGAGAAACACCACTGCAGAAAGACGATGGGGTCTTATGTAGTAATTTCTGTAACTCGTGACAACAGCAGCTCTCGTCAAAAGAAAGTGACCTATACGTTAATGTGTTCTGCTGCTAATCCAGTTTTCTGGAGTCATGATCCACTCACGGAAAATGAAATGAGAATTAGGGAATTTAATGGTGAGTAAGTCTATTCATGACATTTTGTGCATCTATCCCAGTAGAAGTGCTTCTGCACAGACCCAACACATTCCTGTTCCTCCTTCAAATCTAAACTAACAGTTTACCCACTCAGATCATCTGGAATTGATGTTACTGATTTGTATTTCACCATTTTACAACAGGACAGGCTGTTAATGTTGTGAGTTGTACAAACACCAGAAGTCAACTTGTCGCAATGATGGAAACATCATTGCTAAACCCTGTGATATCTCCTCTGGGTGTGACAAGTGTGTGTTTGGGTGTGTACTCTTTATTCTCCCTCTCTCTCCGTCTGTTATTCATTATACCAAAGATTCTTGGTCTTAGCGTCATCCTCACTGCAGCCGCTTCTTTTTTACAACAATCTCCACACTGACCATTAAAGGAAAAGTTTATCCAGTTTATCTGCAGACTCTCAATAAACTGCAAAGTAGACATATTACATAAGCAACTTGAATATAGTTTTACAGACTTGGCTGCAGCAGGTTCAGAGCAGCTGCAGCTGATGACGACAGTGGATGGAGCAATGTACTTCAGACAATGTTATCGCTGCTGTGAACCGGCAGCCACCGTCTGCTCTGGCTGGTTTCTCCAGCTCTCGGTGGACAATGGCTACATGACGCTAACAAGTTAGCTTCACAAGGCGAGCCAAGCTTGAAAGGCATTTGCTTGTGATGAATGTCATTTCAAGTAGGCTGCTGAATGAATGATTGACACTTAACCTTAACTGCCCTTTTTTCTGCATGTGACTGGACCAATGCACCACTATGATTTAGATTTTCATCAAATAAAAAACACATTCCCGGTACACTGAAGATGATATATTTCTCCACAATTACCACTTAAAATCTGTTTCAGAATAACAGGCCACACAGTGATGGACTCAGGACTAATTTTACCTCTATAACTTCTGGGTTATAGAGTTTTGGAGCAATAAAGTGGTGCAGGAATGAGTCCTAAAACCAGGAAGTAAGTTAGCATTTCACCTTAGCATAGCACCTCTGGTTTCATCCCAAAATCTTTTGGTTAAATATCTGAAATAAGGTCTGTGGTTTTAACACAAGCTCAAGACATTTTCAGGTTTTATTCGGCAACATAAAATACGTCAGAAACCCTTGTTGCTCACAGAGTTTATTTTCTGCAATAATCCAAAAGCAAATTTTAAAATTTCATTGGCCTTTTGTACAATGGTGATGCTAACTTCAGGGTTCGACTACAAAAATACATCATCCCTGCACCACTCTATAATTCACTAATCTAACTGATGCGTGTTTGATGGACTCTTGATTCTCATAAAGACTTTTCAGACTTAAATCTGAAAGATAAAAAACTGATAAAGTAAAGAAATAAATCAGGAAAAAAGCTAATACAGACAAATAAAAATAAAAAAGATTTTCAGGTTCAGGTATCAGGTTGACTCACCTGATCTTTTTCCGGTTTGTCAGAGATGTCGTTCAGGCTGCTGGACGTCAGGTTCCGGTGAGTTGTGGTGGGACTATCTGTTAAAAACACTGAGCAGTTAGACCAGCATCACCTTCACCTGGATGTAAGAACTGAGCGGAGAAGAGGAGCGGCAGACACAATCAGAAAAGACAGTGGCACAGACAGTTTGCTCCCCATGCAGCGCCGAAAAGAACGACAAAAGATGGCAGCCATACTCATACAAACCGTAGAGAGAAGAAGATTCAGTCACCACTGGCTATCGTACACAACAGCTCAGCCATAAATTTACCTTTACAAAGTTAATAATGTTCAGCTTTGAGCTGTCAGATTATATCTTAGTTGCTGTTTGTGATTTTATATGAATGGAAGTGATTGTGTTAAATCAGCAGATGATATTGTCTCATATCGATCACTGGCTCCTGAATCGAATCGAATCCAAATCATATCGGAGCAGAGTTTGTGATATCAGCAAACACCAAATCAACATCCATGGAATCGATATAATATCGTGTTGTGATTCCCCCACTTAAATGTATAATTCAAAGGGCTGTCAGCCTAATTCAACCTATGGAGGAGGAGCTTGAATGCCAGCTACAGTGCTTACAGTTTTCAAACACATTTCCATCATGTACATCCATCCTTACTCTGTAAAAACAGAGACTATCTGATCATCCTAACGTCAAAGTCTTCCACTGAGTGCTTCCCTCCTCTGAGGCAGGTGAACACACTCTGATTGATGCTCTGCTGACTTTTGGTTTCAGCTTGTCAACTCCTCCAGTATCAGAGGTTTGACAGCAGAACGTGACCTTACTAAAGTCCCTGCAGCTGTCAGGAGATAAGAGACGGTCTCCAGGAGGAGGAGTGCAAATTCTGATGCCACTGTAGCCTTTTCCTACATCTACCCCCTGAGCATTGTGGGTAATAACGTGCTTGTCAGTATGATGCAGCCAGTAAAAAAAAAAAAAAAAGGATCAAATATCAAGTTTTAGCCAAATATAGCTGTGAAGTAAATCTCTGAAATAACAAAGGGAAACAACTAAAACAAACACTACGACTCAATAAAGTCTAAAAAAAAAAACTACTGTACTAGATACAAGAAGGGTCAAGTTTTACGCTACATTTTGGTCTCGACTACGTTCAAACTGCAGCTGAAAGTTGAAAGTCTGATGTTGAATCTGTGTCAACGACAAGAAGCTGCACAGAGACACATTTGGATTAGATATGTGACACAGTGAGGGATTTAACATTCAACTAAAGACAGAGTTTATCATTTTTTGAAAGATGTCTCAGTTCAGACAAAACTCAGAGGCATCTGTGAAGTTTTTGTGTCTGTGATTCAGGGCTCATTGGTGGTCTGCAGTGTGAACGTAGTCTGGGTCCAGTGGAACTTACTGAGCCAGTCCATGCTGGTACTCCTTTGGGTCTGCAAGTCCTCCATTGAAATGCGACCCGACAGGCAAGTCATAGAGTTCTCAAGAGGACTACGAGCTTTTAGTAGCAGCAGCAGGTTATCGAACCCAATCCAGGAGGAAGCAGAAGAGAAGATAGCAAGAGAGAAATGATTGCACAGGCCCACTGAGCCAAAGCATGAGATTTGTTAGCAGAAATAAAATCAGGTGAGATCTGTAAAAGATGATTTATGTGTCATTTTAAAAGCGCTGCAGAGTCAGAGGAGGTGAGATTAAACAAGGAGACCAAGGGTCGCTGGACTGAAGAACTGAGGTCAAATTGTGTTTTACTGAATCAGTAGACGTACTTTATCCTTATAAAGCTGTAATCAATTAATGATTATCAGTGCGGCTCTTTATCTCAGTGCTGTGATCTGGATAAGAGGCTGTGGTGTTTTTTTATGTGGTGGATTTTCCGTTTTAAAACTGCAACAAAGCAGGATCATGAACACAAGGTTGCTTTTCTTTTGATAGAGTCATAAACCTGATTCATAAATATGATAGCAAGTAATAAATAAGTTCATTTTCCAAAGACCCATGGCCCCATGGTAACAGATTAATTACATTGTCAACACAGTGAAATATACGGTTACTCAGTGTGTTACAATCAAAGCATCAGTCTAACAGGCATCAGTGTGTGTTAGGGCTGTCACTTTCCTCATGTTTGAAACTTGAAATCTTCAGTCAGTCAGTCGTTGACTCTCCTGTTTGCTGCTGTTTCACAAGGTTTTTACTTCTTATCTCAGTTTCATTAACAAAGGATTTTGTGACAATTAATTTCAGAATGAGACGTATAAGCAGAACACGTCAGGTGGACATTAAATCCATCTCACACAGCAGTTAAAATCCTATTGAAACTGCCAATTAAGTCAAGTATTTTATTACTTTTGTGCACTATTTGGATGGATCTCTTTCAGTGAGGCAAAGTGACAGCCCGTCCTGTGTGATGAAAAGAGGCGTTATATTCTACTGTGCATAAAACATGAATTATCAGAAATCTAAGCAACATTAAAAGAATCAGATGAACTATTATATTTTAACTGCTGTAAGTGACACTCATTAGTCATAACTGGCTCAGTTTTATGATTTTCCAGAGGCCTTGGACTTTTCTCACCACTGTCATAAACACATGCACACTTGGTGTTGTAATTGAAATGTGCTCCACCTGCTTTAACAGGTGATCAGTTCAGTCTTAGTTAGTGCACTAAAAGTGTTGTTAGAGTGGTGACATCAAGTCTTTGTTGTGAATTAGATTCACTAGCTGGATGACAGGTTTAGTGAGGAAGAAATGGTGCTACAGTAGTAGTAATATGAGGGATTTTTATGTTAAGACCTTCACAATAAAGAATAAGCGTTACATTTCTGAGAAGGTCTCCAATAAAAAGCATCTCTGAAGGAGAAGCTGGCACTTATCTATGACGATTAAGTGCACTTTGTTATTGGGTTCATGCAGAGGAGGGCAGCAGTGTGTCTTTGGGATTTCTCACTGCCCTAAAAAGCCACTCCACACCTCAGGTCCTAACTTGAGGTGACAAAAACATGTAAATAAAACCCAGTAATGTAGATATGTGTTGCTTTTTTTCCTTCAAATCATTAACAAAAAAAAAAAAAAAAAAAAGACTGCACCAAACTGGCATCAGTATTACCGTTTTCCTGGTTGGAAAACAGCCTACTTGCACTGGAGACTGTCTTGCCGATGTCAGCCAGAGAGCGCAGGTTGGACTTCTTGGTCTGGTGGCGATGTTTCCGTAGCAACGTGTACATCACCTTGTCCTTAAGGTCGGCCTTCAGCTGCCCGATCTCTATCTGGTTGTCAGTGATCAGCTCTGAGGGAGGGAAGAGAGAGAGAGGAGAGAGACGAGGAGGAGGATGAAGAGGACTGAACGGTATATTTAAGACACATTATTACACCAAACAATAAATAATTATCTTCATTTTTTGTTTATTAAATAAAATCCTGTAAGTTTTAAGTCTATAAATAATGATGGCTTACATTAGCTCATTTTGTACGACCAACAGTTAAAAATCAAACGTTACTCTAGCATTTATTATCATCATCCTTTGCTCTCGTACCTCTGATTGTGTTGTGTTTGTTTTATCTCTATTTTCTATTTATTATTTTGGGTTATTTTTTATCTTTTATCAATAAAGATCAATTCTTCTTCTCTTCTTCAAAATAAAGTGATAAGAAATAGAGAAAGACCAGCAAAGCCTCAATGTGAACTAACTACAATTAGTACATGTTTGGTGCTTTTATTTTGAAAGGAATGTAAACTGATAAAAGGTTTTATTGATGCACATTTGCCAAAGTCACTTCTGCTCTACTTTCAACTTTTCACTTTGTGTCTATTTTTTTTTTCCTCTCTGCAGCTTTTTATCCAGCAGCCTGAATTTTGTAACAGCTTCACTCAAAGTAAATAACCAAGTCACCATAAAAAGTCCCTTCATGCTTGTAAGGACTCAATTAGTGCCTCCCAGACTGTAATGCTCCTGTATGAGAGTCTTCGTGGCATCATGAAATGGCTCAATCAAAAGGTCTAGCCTATTTTTAAAAAGAAGGTCAGGAGCCTGAATGCTGACAGATAGCAGCCTCAGGGAGTTTCTCTTCTTGTGGAGGGTGTAGTGCCATTAATGGCCCCTCAGTCAAGTCGGCTGGCCTCAAAGCAAGAGGCCCAGCTCCGGCTCGGCCTGTGCACAGCCCATGCAGCACAGTCAATTACTTCACATTAATCACTCCAAGTGGTAACTCTTCCTCCTGCTCCCTCATGCAGATAAAAACGTTGGGGTGGTGGCATGAGATGGGGATGGGAGGGCAGGGAGACATAATCATCCCAAAGCAAACTGAGGAGGGTTGGCTGTCCTCAAATTAGGAAGTTTTTGTGTCACCGTTTACGAACTACTGTTTGAGTCCAGCAGTGATCCAAGATAAAGTATAGTATAGTCCAGGATCTCAGCTCTGGCCTTGAAATAAGAGAGAGGAAGGATGACAACCTCCGAGTCCTGGGTGCAGGTTTATGGATCGATGCACATCACACGCAACGCTGCAGATACTGTACGTCACAGAGCAGATACAGAATCAAACTGGCAGACAGGATCTTGTATCACAGGCAGGAAGACGCTGACCTTTATCAGTGTCATTGTGCGACAGTACAAAGAGCAAAAACCACCGCTTGACCCTTAACTCCTCTGGACAGGAATATGTCCTGACAATCACAAGTTATCTCACTTTAATGGAAGAAGAATACCAAACCAAATATCCTTGAGTTTTTGGTTGTTAAAAATTTGTTGGGGGATAAAAAAAGATCAAAAGACTTGAACAAATCATGATAAAATGAATGGATGTGCCTAAAATCAGTGGCCTAATATCACCTCCGGTTGTTATTGTTATGTTTAGTTGCTTGAGATAAAGGAAGTATATTTAAAGGTGATTAAATTTTATACACGTCAAAATCAAGTCACTAGTCATGGCTAGTATCATTCAGCCAATGTATAAAGTTGTATAATCGTCTTAAAGTTGTTATATTATAAACTTTTCACTGCATATAACATTGTCTAAGTACTTCCTGAACATAATCAGGGTATCAAACCTCTCACCCCAAAATACATTAGCCAAAGCAGATGAGCTGCACTTGAATGTAATGCCATTTATCTTGTTGGCTGATGATCTGAGGCCAACTCACCAACAACCTGAGGCAGAGTGGAAGCCTCCATATCCAGCATGATGGTGCCTTTCTCTATGCACGTCCGCAGCTCAAAGAGGCTGTGTAGGGACAGCGTCGCCACATGGGGTTTACTCCACCGCTCACCACCTTTCTCCACCTTCTCCTCAAACTTGATCCACCTGGAGGGAGGAAAACGTGAAGGAAAAAGCACTGGATTAAACTGGGAACTCAGACAGTAACTCTGACACTTCCACAATCAAAACTGCCAGAATTTTATCATTTATTTTATGTTTTTTATTGTAAATAAACTTCTGTCTAATGCACATCTGGTGCACAGGAAACTCTTCTGTGCATCATTAAAGTGATCTGTTCTTAAATTCACATTCAGTATCATCACTTCTATTTTCATGTATTTCTTTAATGAGTCCCCATCCCCCCTCCCTCAGAGTCAGAGGGATGAGAAACTGAACTGGTACTGAGCAGTTGTTTCTATTCCAGGGTTTTATTTGGGCAGTTTGGCTGCCAAAATTGCACTTGGCGTACAGCCAGCACTACCCAGCACTTGTGAGATCTTTTATTCATTTTGAGCCCCCTGAGTGCACTCGGTGAAACATGGCACCGCGTCTTAATCTCTGCAGTTATTTACAGAATAATACATTTTGACATTATAGATTCCAGATTGATTTATTTTACCTGTTGTGAGCAATATGGACGTATTTCAAACTTAACAACAGATGCTTTTTGAAGGATCTGGACCTGCAGTTCTCTTTTAACCTTTTTAACCTTGCTAATCCTCTTGTATTGATTTCTTATACATTTTTTTGGAGCACTTCCATGTTGTTGAGGCTACACATTTTCTGTTTAAACACTTGACTGCAGGGAAATCAGTCCTGCCGAGAGGAAAAACACTTCCCTGTGGACATTTTTCACCATCACTGAACTTCTATCTGAACTGTCTTTGCACTTGTTTTATGTCTTTTTTTAACGTATTTGTTCTTATTTTATAACCCACAGCACCATTCCCCTGCATACTGAATATTGTACATTGAGAGAATAACAATGAATTCTACTCTGAACCTTGCTGAACCTTAAAAATAGATATGATTAATTATTTGTTTCTGATTCTCAGGTGCTCCAGATTTGAGATTTGCATCTCGACATGCATTTAGGCCGATCCAGGTTAAAATAAGGTTTAACTGTGAGTCCCATTATTTAAGTTTCTGCAGGACTCACTCTTTGAATTTTGACATAATAATTCCCGGTCTATTCAACTGTCTATGCACATCTGGGACAGCTGAGGAGGCAGAGGCTAGGTGAATACATGCTGGAGAGGTCGATTTATAGCACTAAATCTTGAGAATACTAGTAACAGAATCTGACAGCAGAGTTCTTTAGTGGAGTTCCTCTGCAAATCATTCAGCCAACAGCAAACCAAAATGTAACTTCTATCTGCAGTACAAATGGTCAGAGGTTAGGATAACAAATCAACTCATTCGGAGCCTCCAACAGCAGCCCAGGGATCCAGTTTCCCCCTGAGAGAGCTTCACTCATCCAACACTAATGATCTATAAACAATCATCCCATCTCTGTCCCATCCCATCCCACTGGCGGGTCACACAGGAGAAACCTGTGAAACCCTGTGCTCGCTTTTTATGCTGCTCCAAATGCAATGCACACACCAGATCCCCGAACTGAGGACTGACAACGAGCTGAAGTTTACAAATGTTTGTTCAGTTATTTCCCAGGCTTTGAGCTGGATATGAAGCCTGAGACTGAGGTCCTTACCTGGCCGTCTCCTTCCACTCCATCTCCTGTCCGTCCACCGACAGCAGCTCATCCAGCTCAGTGAAGAGTTGTGGGGGTGCCGGGCCGTCATCCTCCTCTCCGAGGATGAAGCGGATCCTCTCGGCTGCCGGTGAGACTGCGGAGAGAGGAAAGATACTGCGGTTCATAGGCTGGCAATGGTGCCCGTTGGGCAAGGGTTTGGGCACGGGCTTCCCCTCGTCGCCTGGACTCTTCCCGTTGACCTCAGGAGGAGGTGGAGGTGGTGGGATTTTCACCATGACCTCCTCTCCTTTCTCCTCCGCGTCCTCTTCCTTCTCCTCCTTCTCCTCTTGGTTATTGTTGTTGTTGGACATCTTTAAAAACTCGCTGACCCCCCCCCTTTCACTCTCCAAATCAACTGACCCCGGGGTTTGTTCCTCAGATAGCAGCCGGCAAGCGAGACAAGCTCACCAGAGTCCCAGAGCAGCAGCTAGACCCTCATTAAAGTCTCGGGTGGAAGTGGCAGGCACTCTCTGCTGCCTGCTCCAGCACTCTGTGAACCAGGTAGGAGGGGGCCGATGGGGTTTAGGGGTCCCCTCAGTGACAGTGTCCCCACAGCTAGCCCCTTCTCCCTCTCTGCCCCCCCTTTCGCTGTTCAAACAGGCCTTCGCCATTGGCCCTCCAGCCTTGGCAAACTGCCCTGGAGCCCCTCATTAACAATTAGGAAATGGTTCACAAACTGGCCTATTCTTTAGCGGAGGCTTGGCTTTCCTTCCCCTTGTCTTCTCATTTGAATATTTAGAGAGCAACACAAACACACGGCCAAACAGAATTTCAGCAGGACTGAAATATAAATAATACTTTTCAGTGCTATTCAAACACATCGCAAACGGTCGACACCATCACCGTTTGTTTCAGATGAGTGGAAACAATATTTGAACTTTGAATAACACCCCCGCAAATAATCACTCACTTCTCTTTTCGTGAAAGCAGGCCCATGCAAGTAGAAAACTGAACACAAAGATTATTGTCGTGGGCAAACAACCACACAAGGCCAGGGCGTGTCACGGTGCGTCATCAGAGCTACGGTTCATTTACAGAGAAGCTCACATGAATGAAACGATGGCATCTGTGCTCAAGGACAAGTCCAAATGCTCCATAACCCCACCTGTGTTCACCCCTGAGTTCATGAATCCCATCTCAAGATGAGATGTCATCACAAAGATTGTCAGTAGAGATGACTGTGGACTTTAAAAACACGTTAATCAGTCATAGTTTGATTGAAGGTTGGATAAATCTCACTATTCTGACTGGTTAGAAAACATTGGTTCAGGAGTGAGTCCTAAAACCTGGAGGTAAGTTAGCATGTTAGCATGTTAGCACTTCCTGTTCCCTCGTCCCAGAGTCAGTGTGTTTCTAGTTAAATGTCTGAAATAAGGTCTGTGGTTTTAACACAAGCTCAAAACATTTTCATGTTTTATTTTCCGTCATAAAATGGGTCAGTAAATCCCCCACTCCTGATGTTTGAAGCCTTTACGTGTCTTAAAAAAGGCGGTTGCTAACGAGTGTCTAAATGAGACTACAGAGGTTGTCGGGGACGTTAACATGAAAACCCATCTACTCACCAGTCCACCTTTACAGCCTCGTTGTGTTTCTACTCACGCTCTTTCAAACTATCACTAACTTTCTAAGAAGAAAGGCTTTTGTCATGTGATTGTGGTGTAGTTGGTTTATAGCCTAACATTAGCTTTTTACTTCTGGAGATTGGATTTAGGCTTCAAACATCAGAACAGTGGAACCAGGGTGATGCCAACTTCCAGGTTCTATATGAGGGAACCTGAAACACTTGACTTTGGTTTTCATTCTAGGAATACTGTAGCCTCACCTCCTACTAAAAACAACAGAAACTGCCTTAATCTGATGGAAGTTACAAAATATACTAAGTGTACATTAAACTAAGTTCTGTTATTGGCTAAACTTGACCTGCGTGCTCTTGTACATCTATCATTGTGAGGACCACACAGGGCTTTTTAAGGGTTTTGGTTTTGAGGTTAAGGTTTAGATAAGTGTGTGGGAATGTAGCTGTGATAATTACAGTCAGGGATGGGGAATGCATTATGTCAGTGAGGGTCCCCACAAGTACAGAAGCACCAGCAGATATGTGTGTGAGTGATAATAACAAAGCTGTCTGATCTGATTACATAACAGCCTGCTAATACAGTGGCACCACAGTGTTGACTGTAGATAACGAATATATTAAAATTTGACAAGTTTTTATTCGAGCACAGACACAAAACTTGCTCTGGCAGAGTCACCACCCACTTTTTTAACGATAAGAAGGGAAATGATGTGTGAAATTATATCCTGCACTTTAAAAATATCCTCTTACTACTATTACTGCTAATAAAATGTGCAACTAGACTTTTTATTTATGTAAGAAAGGAAGTAAAAATACAGAACAACAATAATCTGAGCAAACAAGTGTTGTGTCTTTAACTGGACTTTCCTTTGCAGGTGAATTTCCACACACACACCACTCCGAGTCTTTCATTCAGTCAGTCAGCAGTAAGTGGCCAAATTGTAAACGAGATGAAGGCTTGACGTTTCACCTCATTGTGTTTTTTTTTCCTGCAGCACAATAACAACAACAGCAGCAGCAGCAGCAGCAGCAGGTACGAGCCAGACAAGCAGCTGTAAGATTACTAGGTGGGGGGGATAAACTGTCTGCTGGCACACACACTCACACACACACACATTCCCACAAGCTGCAACTAGCTTAAGTCTGTTTAATAACACCTTAGGGGGAATAATTTACATGTGCGTTTCATACAATCAGCTGACACTCATACCCACAGTGATTTACACTGATTACAGTAAACAGTTAAAACAAGCTTTAAATACCTATATGGTCAAAACTGCATGCAAACAATAGGCAGCAGTGCAAGGTGAGGGTGATGTAGGCTCACACAGAGCACATACTGCTGTATTAAAGGTGCATACAGTTAATAAAAAAAGAATCTATACAAAATAGAACAATCCACAAATATAAAAAAGAAGAAATCAAGGTAAAGTTATCCTGCGGAAGGAAACACAATATCTTGGCAGAAATAAATGTTGGTCCAAGATCAGGAAACATTACCTGACACCCAGTGTTTACAGCTGTAATCAGCTACTTTCTGTACCTTTTGTACATGGTCAAATTACCTTTATATTGTAATTAAATATATCTATTTACAAATTGATGTGTAGCACACAGTATTTTATGACAGGAACAAGCAGAAAGGTAAGGAGAGAAGATAAAGTTTTTGTGGAAAAACTGAAATATTTTTAAATTGGATTTTGTCCTACATCTGTCCTTAAAGACTGTGGGCATCCAAGTTTTTATCCAAGTTCCCAAGAGATATTTTTTAATTCCTCATGAGAAGTTGATGCTGTCTGTTCATGCCATCCAGGAAAAACCCTGATAACAAGCACAGTGTTGGTGTCAATGCAATACCGTCCCAGTCGGGCAGTTGCTAAGAGAAAGGTGGGAGGGTGGGTGAGGAGGGTTAGGGGGGACAACGGGGGTGAGACTCAGTGCAGAGTGAAAGCAAAGAGGGGTGAGAGCAAGCACGAAAAGGAGGGATAGAAATGAAAATCCCATCGTTCAAACACAATTTCAAAGCTGTGTGTGCTCTCGCCAAGAGCCATGGGAATACAAAGAGGACTTTGTCCCAGCAGCAGAGGCTCATGGGATAGGGGATGGAGGAAGAATGCCCCGCTGCCCAGTAGAAAGCTTAGTGTGACTGCCACTAAAGGCCTGTTTAGTCCCACTCTTGACATGCATCCTACACAAATACCTTCCATCTCCTCTGACCTTTCTGAAAAAACTCTGCAGAGTACAAGGCTACATGGGATCTAATAGCACAGCCATTGTTTATGACTGTACACGCAGTGATAATGCAGCTCCGCGTCACCTCACGCAAAGACAAGAGAGGATCACTGAGAGTACAGGAAATGTTTTCCATGCCACAAAGTCTGATGCTCAGTATGCAGGGCAGCGAGCACACAGTCAGTGAGCAGGGATTGGGTTGAATGCAGAGTGACACCCTGAGGGTGATCCATTGAGAGCACAGTATTTATACCCCGGACCATCGAGCTCTGGTATTTTGTTGTGATAGAGCCGAGGTGGTCGAGCTCTGATGAGAATGTAACAAATACCAGCTGGACGGGGAGAAGAACCTGAAATGAAATATCCTCTTTGCTGTCTGCAGGTATGCTGAATGTACAGCCACATTTCTTCTATGCTTTCACTGTCCCACAATGAAATCTATTCACAGCAAGGTCAAGTTTGTTTGATTCCAAGTTTGTCTACAAAAGGGCTTAATGCACCCTTTTGTTCAGCATTTACCAGTATATAAGTCTCATTCATCCTCCAGCTTTTGTCATTTTCCTTCTCATACTAACACCAGAGCAGAGGCCAGATAAACCAGTTCACTGTAAAATTACATCCTAACAGTAGTACAGACACAGAAGTAACTCAAAAATATCAGCTACACAGCATCAAGCTATACTGGGCTCACATTGGCTGATATTAAATATATTAAATGGTGACTGGACTGCACGCTGTATGTAACACTTATACTTTATGAGATAAAACATTGCCATTTTAATCCTTTATTTCGAAGGAGACAGTGGAAGGAGACAAGAAATGCAGGGGAAAGACACGTCGCAAAGGGTCCGGCCGGCCAACTCTCAAAAGTTCAATTTTAGATTTATTTGTTCAAGATCTTCATCTCTGGATTTGACGGATAACTTAGGTATAACCTGATTTATCAATACAATAATAATCTGAGATGTAAACTGATGGGAAGTATAATTAAAACTGTGAACAGTAGGGGTCCCAAGTTAGAGCCCTGAGGAACACCTCACAGTCGGTAAGGTGCTTATTTCATGTTTAAGAATATTCAAAGTCATTGGAGGAATATGGCATGAATTATGGCGGTATAGGAAGATCTGACAAAGGTGTAAGCAGAGATAAAAGTGTGTGTGTGTTCATAGATTAAAATAAAATATTCAAAAATCTTCCATTTGGGGAGTTGCTGCTTTTTCAGATTGACATTTGTCTTTAAAGTCACTTTCTGTCACAGAGGATTGATTTTCCTTCCAGTTTGCTGCAAAGTTTTTCCACTGCAGTTGATATTGATCTGTAAACAAGATCAAACAACTGTTTATCTTGGTGTATATCTTATTTCTAGAGCAGAAACAATAGAGCAGAATCAATAAAGATCTCCAGGACAGTGTAGAGTCGAATCAGTCAAAGTGTCTGACAATACAAAAATCAAAGTATTCATTAAGTGAAGAAAGTGTGTCTAGTACATGAAAAGAGTCAGTATTGATTATGTCTGAGGTAGCCAAAGATTGTTCAGAGCTAAACGATTCGATCAGGTTCTAGACAGTTCTACAAAGACAATTCAGAAGCAGTGGAGCTGAACAGAGGAAAATTGTTACAGTAATCTGACCTCTTTTCTGGACTCTCAATTTCATGCCTATGACAACAATCTTAAGGGGGCAAAATCTGCAGAGTTTACGAATTTGGCTAACCGTAAAATCACCTTCAAATGATGTCAACAAACTCGTGTCCACTCATGTCCGCTGTCATCAAGTAAGTTCTCATTTACTGAAGTTAACTGGATGACGCAGGTAAACCAAAGTAGGTGCAATGAAAAAGCAAAGTTTGCAGCTTGTTCTTTAAATTCTGAGAGGTAGGTATCCTCTAAATAAACCATGAACAAAAAGACGGAGCACATTTCAGCAATCATTGCTTGCTCTCCCCGACTTTGGGAAATTAAACCCATTTGTATAAGAACCAAGTTTCTCAATAATCTTCGTAATCCACTTTGAGAGAAAATTTGATCCTAGCAGAAAAGGCTTGGGGAGAAAAAAACACGCTCATCAAAATGAGCAGGGGTCAAATAACTCTGCAGTGGGACACACACATGTAAACCAGGAGGATACACTCTGCATGTCCCTGCAGCGTCCATCTGACCAAACAAGAGGATTTCAGTCCATACGACAGACAACAGCCTTCCCCTGAGGCCGGCCCTGTTTCCCAGAGAGAGTGCCACAGAGAAGGGCAGCGAATAACAGTAGGACATTAGGTATACTGCATGCCTGTCAGTTTTTGCGTGCCTGACAGATGCCTGCAGATTTGAGTTTTAGCTGTACAAACATTTCTTAAAAAGGCAGGGCTGCTCTACTGTCACACATGTCAAAGGATACAATAAACAACATTTTTAGCACAAGTTAGCTGCCGGGAAAACCTCAAAAAATGAGCTGAATTCAATTTAAAATGCATTTTTTTTATTGTCACTTGAATGCCCTTGACATTAATGAAGGTCAGATTGCTAGCTCATTAGCTTTTCCAGATAGCGGGTTATCAGCTAATATGCCTATTTGACCCTGAAAAGTTAGCCAGGCCAAGAGACACAGATGGGACATGGACATTACTTAGAATCACATATTTATCTCTAAAGTGTCCAACTCTGCATTATGAGTTATCCACTCAGTGTTTAATTTACGAACAAGCTGCCTAGTGGTGTGAATATTTGCATTCTTTGTCCGTGTACATGAAACAATTACAGCAGGGGGTACAGGAAGCTAGTATAAAGAGTATAAAGCCTTGTGAGACTTATGTAACTGTTCATGGTTCGTTTGTGTGGTTTATCCAATAACTCACCCAAAAAACTTGAATGTTTATCTAAACTAAAAATCTTTCACTCTCTTCCATTATAGGAAAGAAAAAATCCATTATTAGGAGCTGTTACGTTTCAAATTGTTGACACATATTGTGCTAAATCAAAAGTGAAAGAAGACAAAAGGCAACAGTGTACTTACATCAAATAGAAGATAAAATGTACAAAAGTCTGTTTACATACAATAAAACAAGTGAACCATTCATTGTGAAAAAATACTAGTTGTACTATACACTCTCTGTTTGTGTTTTTATGCCATTTTACTGCACACTTCATTAACACTTTAATTCCATCACAGAATCTTTATATAACAGCGTTCGCTCTTTCCATGCCCATATGAACCAGCAGACTACCACAGTGTTGACTGTTAACAAAACGTCAATGCTCAACGTTCTCCTGCGACATAGTCGCATTTTTCCATGAATGGAGAATTACCACTGTTGCTGTAAACAGACGGAGGTGTTTTAGATGTTACCTCATAACAGCCTGACTTCACAGAGTTTTTCAGGAATGAGGGATGGTTGTCTTCCCCTTTCACACACATAAATAGATTTTTTTTTTTTTAGTATTATACAACAGAGTTATACACCAGAAGAAAAGGTAAAGACTCAAGGAGCCATGATCGATTGGATTTAAGGGGGAATCAGTGAAGAAACAAAAAAAATACCCGTTCACATCCACACACTGACTGTCCTTAATGTCTGCTTACATCATTTGAGCCTCTGGTTTCCACTTGTTTCTTCGACTATGAATGCACATAAGGAATCAGCACCAGGCCCCAATGCAAAATGGCAGATGACTCAGCTCACAGAGTACTGTAATTACTTACTGCTCACCATTTAAAGTATAGCTGGGGTTATGAGGTATGGGGTGTTCCAAACTATGGATACAACAGTTCAAATAATCTGAACTTTCCCTTTAAGTGTGAATGTAAACTGTAGATTCAGTACTAAACATGTTTGGGGTCTTGAACTGTCGTGGGCCCCAGTGCAGCTGTACCTGCATATATGTCAGGTATGCCCCTGTAACAAGTGGAAAACCGAAACAGAAAAGTCAGATTTCAATCACGTAACCACCAGCACAAAAAATCAAAAATAATAAAGGAACACAGACGGTACAGTATTCGACAGCGTCGTCCAGCCTATGATCCATTTTATCTCCAAATACAGGCTTCAGGAAAAAAAAAGACTAATCTTGCTAAACCAAATGTGAGCAAATGAACCGGCAAGTCCGAAGAGTAACTGCACTGCTGTTTACACACAACAGGCTGGAATATTTACCCCACCCAAAACACAGCCATCACGGCCCCACAGACACAACCCATTAGCATCGGCGTGCACAGTGGCATCACTGGCAGACTGGTGCAAAGGTTCAATAACCAGACAAATTGGTTTAGGGTAAAGGTAAGGTCAGGCTTTGAAAACAAGTGTAAAATCGGATATGAAAAGGAAATACAGACAACAACTCTACTGTTAGCAGCTGTAAAGAACCATCTTAGACAGATTTAGAAATTGTCTGCATTTTTCTTGTAGAATAAGGCAAGTTTTACCTCTCAGGCATCTAAAAAGCATCACTTGTTCACTGTGTAAATGGTAAACTAGGCACTGCTTAGCTACTAAAGGGCCAAATAAGTTTGGGATCTGCTGCACTACTCTGTGAGTTAGTGCTCAAAAATGCCGTATGATTCACGAGAAGCTGTAACAGAAAAGCTGTCACAACATCAATACTCACTTCTTAAGCCACTTTGGGAGCTTATTACAGAGCAATTTGCCGCCGTGTAGCTCAATATTTCTGACTGTGATTGAGGAACACAACCAAAAATCTATAAAACTCACCATTTTTTTGCTAAATATGCATCATCACAGTCGGTGGCGACAACCAGATGGGCCGGCTGTAATCTATTCTGACTGGATTTGTGTCCTGAAGAAAATCCCCCACATCAAGTAATGTGTACATGTTATAAAATCCAGTTCTGGCATATTTTTGGTTCCTTTTGTCACATCATGTGCAAACAAGCATGTGTAAAATTACATCATTTTCTAGAAATGACAGTGGGCTGACTCATTATTGGATTTGACAGGAAGCAAGGACATTTTAAGCCGTATTCACAGAGGACTTGTGTTAACACGTGGACCTCATGTAGTCATAGAATTAACACACATCCTCTGTTTCTCTCCCAAATTACTGCATGTTATTGTTCATCAGAAGAACTCTGTCCTCAACAAAACAGACATAAATCTGCAGTTCCCAACCTTTATGTTAATGAGTATATGTTTATAAATCGTAAGCGGTTCAACCAAAATAAGATGTTCCCTTCTCATATTGTTTTATCTGGGTAGTTTTTAGAGGAAAAAGATTCCAGGATTTCACCAACGTTCTGTTTCAAACCTTAAGCTGAACACAGCAGAGAAAAAAATGCTGATATCAGTAAGAGTTAGGGCTTACACTTTAACTCCCATCTTAACTCACAATCACCGAACGTGACCTTTCTCTCCTCCTCTTTCTTTCTTTCTCAACTTTTTCTCAAACTGACCGGAGCTCTTTTTGTCTGAGCAGCTGCGCCTGAGGGAACATCGAACTTCACACTCTACAGGACGGAGGAAGAAGAAGAGGAAGAAGAGGAAGAAGAAGAGGCTTCAGCCAACCAAGAGCGCGATCACTGACACATATAGATGCCAGCACATCAGCACGCACACAAAGACAGATACACTTATGTCCACAACCAAGGACACAAGCACAGAAAGACACGCACTTATACACTGGACTCATGAGACTCATATCAGCACTAGTACAATTGTATCCGAGCAGCCATTACTTCCAATAAAAATTCACTCTGCTCTGTCGAAACGGACTCGTCACTCAGCAAGACATGCACGGCTATTTCTGGCCTCTAAGTGGACTCAGCAACTTCTGCGGGGTCACGGGGAGTAACAGGAGCTTTTTTTTTTTTTTTCTGGAAAAGAGAGGAGCCTTCAAGTGGAGACAGACGTGAACTCTAATCAGCCTTGACACAGAGTCCATCAGAACTTACTGAGAGGTTTGAGGATGCTGTTGCTGGCCTCATCGTTGTTTTCTGTGTCCGACTTGTCAGAGGTGCTCTCCGTCAACCTCTCCTTTCTGTCCTTGTGGCCACCGGTTCTCCGACGGTGACGCCTCCGACGTCGATAGCTCTTGGGCACGCGCACGCCGATGTAAATGGTGTGGTGACCTTCAAAAAAAAAAAAAACACAAAACAGCAGATGAACTCTGACGCTAAAGACGAAATGACACAAAACCACTGTCGGGAAATGCAAAATTAGAAGCATTAACATCTGGAAAATTATGACGTGGTGTGAATTTACAGCACATAGTCCTAACCCTAACCAAATCTTGACCACCAGTATTCAACTCAGTCCAGCAGGGAACATTTTCACGTGGCCCACAACAGATCCAAGACAGCGTAACGGAGCAGGGTTATAGAGGTTGCAGTACACTGTCAAAACAAATATTTGGACAGAGAAAGAAGTAGCACATAGCAGCGAAGACGCCATGGCTGCTCGCATGACTACATGCTTGTTATGCACGTTGGCACAGTACCAACAGGACATGCAGTTTTACATGTAGTTGGGTGGTTTAGGGTAAATAATGAAAAGCAGACCAGACTGTTTGCTAATAACATACTATGCAGATGGACGTAGATTTCACGCCAACATGCTATACATCCATGTTCAGAGATGCTGGTCATTAGGCTGATATTTTTAGGTAAAGTATCTGATTCAGGGCATTTATTCTTAACCAACTTTGATACTGCAGGCATGAAATTCCAGTTGACTGTGTTTGTTTACACAAAGCAGTAAACCCTACTACAATCAGTTTCTTTTACAACAGTATCAAAGATCTGAAGCCCCACCGAAACTCTCTGATTTAATGATTTGATTGTGAATCAATAATTAAAACCACTTGTTTATGATTAGGTCCACCTAGCTACAGTCCTGTGATAAATCCAGAAGTTCAGGTCTGAGTTGTAGATTCAACTTCATGGTCATTTTGGAGGATGTAGTTTGTGCTGCTGTATTGTGATATCCATTACAAGGCAGTTTTAGAAGACTGCATTAGTGTAGCTTACTGGGAGGCTGGCAACTGAGTGTATGTTGGAACTAGAGATGGGGATCGAGATCCGGATCTGTACGGACCTGGTCCCAAATTTGTCAAAACTCCAAAATCAATAAGCTCCAAGCTTATACTGCTATCAAGACCAACAGGTCCTATGGAGTAATGTTTTCTGAGAGATGAGAGAGTAGGATCAGTCAAAAGCGATCCAGGATCATACCTGACAAAGCAGACATGCTCATTTTCCTCCAGAAAAAACACTCATTATTTGTTTTTTATTTAATTTCTGTTTTGTAAAACATAATTTATTTGATTCATCTTTCTTATTTTCTTCTTATCATTTCTTCAATAAAAACTGAGGATCCCCATCTCTAGTTGGAACCAGTGTTTGGTTTCTGTGTGAGTGAAGCTGTAAAGCAACACAACTATACTCTGTTCCCTGTCAGAAAGTACCAACCTGAGAGGTAGCACCTTTTGGGAACAAGGAACAAGCTGGTTCCTCCAGTCAGAATGCAAGAGAGTTCATAAGGAGTTCCTAAAATGGTTCCTGGAGAAGTTGTTGCAGTAGAAATGGACAACTAGACTGCATTAGTTTTTATTTGGCGTACCTAATAAACTGGCAACCAAGTGTATAGCCTTTAAGTATCAATAATTTAATGTTTGATCTTCAGTTCTAGTGTAGTAATGTCATACTAAAACCTCCTCACCTTCTCTCTAATAGCTGCACACGTTCTTGAAAGTTAAACTGTCCAGACCTCCCAGAAACCTACAACCTCGACCACCCTCCTAACATCACAAGCTTCTCCTTCCTGAGCAGAGGAAGACCAACTTAAAAAACAACCTTTCAGAGCAAACATCAAAAGTGCTCCTGAGACAAAAGGCTCAATGCGATCAGTGTCAAACGTCACCTCTCGTCGATTGAGCAGGTCGGGTAACGCAGAGCCAAGCACCGCACATGACCCAACAACCAGGAAGTGTCCGAACCCCTCGACACAACAAACAATGATCCCTCTTGAAGCACAAGAGCGCTCATTATTCGCTTGTACCACAATGCCTTGTGTTTTAGGGGTTCATCTAAATTCGCTGACACCGACGGTTCAGCATACCAAGCTGACGATCAGAGACGATTATGTTGTGGACACTGGAAATAAGAGGGAATATTTTACCCTAATCACAACTTTCTGCTTCTCTGTCTGATGTAGTTTTCACTTTATACAGAGTGAGATTAAATCATTTAATATATAACAACAGATGTATATAAAGAAATACTTGTTTCATTATCTTTCCTCTCTCTCATGGCAGAAGATGAATGAAAGAAAAAGACAGAAAACTGTGGTAAACAGATGTGAAATAGTGAAAGAAAGTGGGAGAGACAGAAAGACAAAAACAGAGACTCTCCAGAAGAAAATAAGACAAAAAAAAAACAAAAACATTGAAACAGAACCAGCATCACCCGCACCAGAGCTGCTGCTCACTGGGCTTTTGGTTCAACAAAGATGGCACCTGTCCCATGTTTATGTGACAACATAAAAACACAGAACACAAGATCAATCGCACACGTGTGAAGCTCTGCCGGCAACATCGGTGCAAAAAGGAAAACAATAAAGGCAGAAATCATCTACTCTAAAAAACTGCAGACTGTAGTTAGTCTTTCTTATTCCAGATGAAACTACTGAGACAGTTTTTAATATCTGTAATTTGGCCCATTTTCATGAATAATTAAAGGGTCAGGGTCAGGTTGGTCAGGTTGGCCTGAGCTATGCTGTTCCTGGAGCTACTGTAGTATAAATATAAATATTCTGATATTACATCAGAGTTATCTCTCCTTCGCTTCTACTGGAAAAACTACAACAGGGAATAGAAATAGCTTTATATAAATGCCCTGTAGTACCTTTTACCTTCATACTGGTTCATTGAGAAACCAAAGAAGCAATCAGATTCACCTGACAGCAAGTGGGCATTACAGCAAGACCCAGAAGCAGATGGCTGAACGGTGACAAAAGAGAGCAAAGACATAGACAGACGGAGAGAAAGAAAGACCACAGTGCCATTAGAGCTGATAGATGAGCCCTAAAGCAGAGCGTGAAGACGTTTGCACAGGCTGAACGGCAACAAGAAAGGAGAGGAGAGTGATGGAGGAGAGGGAATAAAAAATAGTCGAGTCAAGGGGCTGGAAAGGAAGATTTGCACACTGCCAGGGGAGCTTTGTAAAACGACTTCCTCTTCTTTTTTCAGGGGGTGGAAGAAGAACTTCTTTTGGAGCTGCCTGGTAAGCACACACTGAATGAAATGAAATCCTTGTGTGTGTGTGTGTGTGTGTGTGTGTGTGTGTGTGCTGGGTGGTTTGTTGAGCTCACTAAGATTTCTGAGGAGAGGCAACGCCACCGCCAGTTTCCCCGGTAACCGAGCTGCTGGGACCTGCCCAGCGCTGGAGGATGGCAACACGCCACACAGCACTGACAGCATGCTAATACTCAGCAGCTTTAAACATATGAAGAGGGAGAGATGGTAATAGCCGGGCTTTTTTTGTTTTCTACTGGTTTCTGACTCAGCAGAAACTTTGAATTATATCACAGCAATAAAACATGCATCGCTTTAACAGAGTTTAGGATCTAATGCTCATCCTAACTACAGTGGTAAGCTCATATAGCATCATTTGACTGACTGACCTCGTATCATAACCTGAGCTGCATAACTGACTCATCTATCTTGATCACTGATGATATCTGTGACGCAGGGCCAGATACCAAATATGTTAGACACAGGTTAATCAGTGTCACATCATGATAATTTGGCCGTCGGACTGAGAGCTCCTCTCACAGAGGTTTATCTCCTACAATCTCTTTTTGTTCTTTTTATCAGTCTGTCGGCTCTGAGGTCAGGGGGAGGAGGAGGAGGAGGACGCTGAGCTCCAAAAAAAGAGCCTCAGCCTGCAGACGAGGACACAGACACAGACACAGCTGAGACGCTGGTTACGCACAGGAAGTTAAGTTAGATTGAAGCAGGGTTCAAGCCGAGGCGACACCTGACAAAATGTTGATCTCCAGCATGAGGGACACTGCTGTGCAGATTCTGTCACTGACTCGGTTTCGTTAATCATGTTACTTAAAGGATCATTCCAGTGGTTTGGAACTACAAATCAGATACATCTCACATCACAGTTAATAAACCATGCCTCTGTTTTTATAGCCATTCTTTGCAGCTGTTGTTTTGCATTCATTTCTGTGCATCACAAAAATCAGAAGGTTTCTGAAGCTTGTCTCAAAAGTCTAACAGATTTATATTATACAGAAATGAATGGATATTAACGGAACAGAAATTACTTAAAAATATATATAACTATATATATGAAACTCTACGAAATGCATTTGAATTTCTTTGGGAAAAATGTAAAATATGTGAACCGTAGTTAAAGATTTGCAAACGTTCTGGTACAAGCCTTTAATCAGCAACATCAAAGAATTTCAAATTCAGTTTTCTTAGTTTTATACGGAGCCTGGGAGGTCGAGAAATCTCAAGATAGTTTTGCATGATCTTGCAAAAGTACATCTTTTTTTTCCTCCATAGTTTGATCATTCAGACAGAATGAATCTTTTTATCCTTGGCTTGACCTGGGTTTCTTTCTTGTCAAAACAAAAAGAAATCACCAGCAACAACAAAGAGCTGGTGCTGGAGCCATTCTGACTTCTTCCACCAAAACACCAAAACACAACGTGAGGTTCTTGGATGGCAACACTGGCTCAATGCCAGACCCTTCAATCTGCTGGACTGCATACAAGAAAACTGTGATGCTGGGTGCGGGTGAATGTCATCACCGTGTAAACCTGACCTCACTCCTCTGCAACAAGGAGCATCCTGAGCAGGAAAAAATTTAAATAAAACACCGGATCAAGCAGAAACAAATCCACATTAATCCACATGCCGGTAATATACAATTATAATATCACTATACTCATTTTACAGATTATTATCAGGTGTCACCGAGGACATTTTAACACACTGCAAGGTTTTCTTTCTCTCTCTTTGTTGTCCTGTAGGTCTTTGTGGGGATTAGTGAGGTAAACACAGGATCACATGCTGCTTGTTCTACATCTTTCTCGTGCCAGCTCGCTAAACAGGTGAACGCCATGGCGTACGTGCGGGAAGTGTGCGAAATTTGGCAGTCTCTAAAAGGCTAAATGATGCCCTTCCTGTTTCTCTCAATGAGTGCCCTTGCTTGGATTAAAAAGAAAAAGAAAAAAACAAATCAGAAGAATCAAGTTGTTGAGGAAAGATAGAAAATCTCCAACTTCAAAAGCTGTTTGGTTTTAATGGCATTGTTTTTAGTCAAATGGCTCTGAAGATAAAAATACACTTCCTAAATAAGTTCAACCTTGGAGGAATTTTCTGCTGCCTTGCACTCTACATTATATGGAAGACGTTTTTGATCACATTCAGACAGAAGTGCACAGGTACAGGTAAACTCACCCTCTACCTCCTCCTCGTCGCAGATGTGCTTGAGTAAGGACGCCCCCCGGTCCAGCACCGCCTCGTCCTCCATCCTGTAGTAGTAAAAGAGGAAGAAAGACTGCTCACACTTTTCCTCCAGCGACAACGTGGAGCCATAGCGCTTCGGCTCGTTCACCTGCAACAAGTTTGGACTGGGACTGAGCCTGGTGCTGCTGGTGGCACTCATCTCTACCCCCGTCAAAGACTCATTGACAGACGCCCCTGTGTGACTACCTCAACGCTTGGAGATAGCACTTTAACATATACAGTAATTAAACTACACTCAAGTGTGAGAATGTGTGTCGTCCTTGAGGAGGGCAAAGTGCGCAGTCGATGTAATGGATTTAATCTGGCGGAGGGGGGGTGAGGGAGAGGACAGGAAGTCTCTGCTAATTGAGTGTGATGGCCAGAGCGAGTGGTGCTGGTCATGCGCAAAAAACGCCTGACTGACTGGGACTTGAACTCATCAAAATCTGGATCTGGCTCCGTCTCCACTTCATCTATTAGACACTGAATCAAGGTGTTGTCTTTTATTACTGTGGTGGGAACAAAAACATCTGATAAAAAGTGTCGTTAGTGTTGTGTCCAATCAGTCACACGCCCACACACACACTAACAAAAGCCTCTCCATCTGGCAGGTAATGCCTGCCAGCCCCCCTCGTCACCACCCCTCCACCTAAGAAACAAGTGGGGCATCACATGTCTGTCTACTCATCCGCCCTTACAGGATTACGCCGGCTTTACTTAAGTGACAACACACACACACACACAAACCCGTAACAGGCTGGCATGTCGGAGCCTCGGCTGCTCTCCGAGACGACTCCACACACACACACACACACACACACACACACACACACACACACGTCGCCTCAAACCGGCCGTACTGTTTCCCAACAAACATCGACATGAAAAGGATTAAAAAATGTTTCATTCAGGTCTGAAGCTGCCACAGAAACAGACAAAAAATCCCTGCAGTCGTTAACGTAAACTTCAGATCTAATTAAAAATATAACACATATACTTTTTATTAGTGGATATAAATTGCTCATTTAGGACCTCCACCCCCACCCCAGCACATACATCATCATCATACATGTCAAGTAATACCAGAACTGGTAGGAGTGGTAAGAACACTAAGACTGGTAATCTTAAGTGTTAGACATCTGTTTGTCTACTCACATATTAATAATTCTGTGTTTTTTTTCATTCAACAGTAATGTAATGTTGTTACTGTGTCCAATAATCCTTTAATCTGAGGATATTTACAATCTCATTAATAATTTCAGCTATTTTTTCTAGCAATTGAATCCATTCCAGGTCAAAGGGGACTGCCTGAGAGACACCCTGGACAAAAGGGGCTCAGGGGTCAAAGGTCAGCTGGAGAATAGTATTCTTCCAGCTGGCTGGGATTCAGTGTCTTACTACAGGATGTTTTAACATGAGGGGAGTCAGTATGATGCTCTCTGCACTCACTGTGTCATTCTGCATGACGTCCTCTAACTCTGAGACTCTTAAAAAACACTTGCTGGTTGTTCTGGTTTTCTCTGCAAGTGGACAACTCTCCAAACAACCAAGACTTTTGAAGCAGAAAATAAAGATTTAACTCTGAAACACCTCTTAAGTTCAGTGTCATTAGCACTTGAACTCACAAACCACAGATATTCTAGATATAATGCAGTTTAAACCTGTAGATTTTGTGCCATTTTTTGTTATTCTCAGCATATAATAACAAAGAATTTCTAAAAGAACTCTATACATGTCTTTAATAAAGGTTAAAAAAATAAGTCCATCTGCTCTGGGTCAGCTTGTGAGGAGTTTTAAAACACCACCATGATTCAGCCTCAGTTAAAAGCTGAGGCCTTCACCTCCTCTCCTGGAGATACTGCCCTTCCATCTCCCTCCATTGCCACCTATAGAACAACCATGGACATAACAGGCCAAACTCCACTCAGCCTGAACTGACGGCCCACACACACATCTCCCCACTGAGCTGTGTTTCTACTCCGAGCTTAACATATCATCAGAGAGGGAGAGGAAGATTACGTGCTTTAGTGACTTTTTTTTGTGAGAGAGAATTTTTTTTTTTAATTTGGATATGATATGAGACTAAAAGTATAAATCTACTGTCATTTTTGTGTATCAACAATTTATGATGTTTGGTGCATATGAGGAGTTATTCTCTGATTTTTAAAAAGAAAATATTAATAATTTTTCAATTTAACTTGACCCCCCTTGCCCTGTTTTGTCTGTTTCTACTTACAAAGTGATTTCCTACATTTCCCAGAATGCTTTTCACCACTGAATCAAAACACTGCACAGCAGACTACTTGCAGCACATCTTCTCCAACTTCCTTTTACCTACATATTATTAAGTTTGATCGTAATGTGCACCTTTTCCTGAGCTCATCCTACAGTAAAATCAATTTTACTTTTAGTGGTTGTGAGAGTTTCTGGGTTTGGTTTTTCTAGTTCTGACATGAAACCACACATGATAAGCTTTGCCTTTTATGATAATGTTGTAATCAACACAAAGAATATCAGTTAATAATGTGACAAACTCTTTACAGGATTTTAAAATTGCATAACGAAAGATAAGCTCCCATAAGTGACTGATTGATTCATTGATTGCTACATGTTTTAATAATCAGCATGGCTCTAACACAAAAGCAGCAGGTTAAGCAACATTAGAATACTTGTGTACTCTGCTGATATCAGCCTGTATGAATGAGCTCGCTCCAGCTGAAGGTGACATTTGCTGTGACTCTTTTTAAGCATCAGTTAAAACTGTTACACCACTGAGGCCACATCCACAGGGAGTAATCCACTTTTGTTGAGAGCTCACACTCACATCCAGAGGAAAACAGCTGCAGTAAGAAATCACCTTATAAGTCTAGTTCATGTCTTTTTAAAAGAACGTATGAGACACCCACCGGGACAGCAGCATAAGGCATCAGTTTCTAAACATTTTATGCCAGAAAATTCAAAAATATATTAAGTGTTCCTTCAGACGTTTCAGTTTTTTATGTTTTGTTTCAAGTTATACGACTACAATATCAACATAATATCACTTCTTTTACACTTAGAAAACTGCCAGAATTCAGGACTTTTCATTGCACTTGATGTGATCTCTACACAAAGCAACAGACTTTGTTCAGTTGGGATTTGCTCATATCTTTGAAAACTGTCTCTTTGTCTCAGAAAATACCTCAAAGTGAGGTTAAGGCATCTGCAAAATGCATGCAGGAATGCAAATAAGATTAGCAGCACCTGTGCATTTAGGGTGGATTCTTCCTTTAATCAATATTTAAGCTATGTGTGTATTGATGAGCGATAGCTAGACCTTCAGACAACCTTATTACAAGTTGTACAAGCAATCAAAACTTGACAGGCTGTTACTTTGCACTCATGATTGTATATTATCTGCTATCTGTCTGTCACTTCACAGATAACATATCAGTCTCCCTGTCCTTGTAGGGACTATGGTAATCTGCGTGTAGCCTACATTTACTATCTGTTTGGAAAGGAGAGAGTGTTCGCTGTACCCGAGCTGACGCAACTGTCGGCTGTGAGTCCAAACCATGGAAACATCAAACAGCCTTAAGGCATCCGGACTGTGTTATAGTATACAGTATCTGCTGGAGCCATCACATGAGATATGAGTAAATGTGTCCGGGTCATGTATCTAGTATCCTGGACTCCAATCAGGTTTACAAAAGTCAAATCCCCCGATGCAAAGACGGCAAAATGTCATCGGATATCACATTTCTCCGAAACTCAAAAGGTTTCTCCACACAATAAAAAGGACACCTACAGTTTTTGTCAAGTGATAGCCACACAGAGCTTTCGCCTGTCAGGAGTTTTCAGTGTGCGTGAGGCTGAAAATCAAAGCTTTGTTTCTTGGTAACTGTCACAAACACTACACCAAAACTTTCCACTGCTTACTCAAAATAAACAGGTGTCACATGGGAGGCAAAAAGCAGGGTTCAACTGGGATTTGAAGCCCTGAAATAATGGTTCCAAAATGATTAAGATAAATGTCACCACAGTTTTCTATAAGCACTCAGGTGACACTGCTACGACTGAAATGTAAACCTATTTCACTGATCTTTAATATGGTTTTAGGGTGCAGCACTAGCTTGTCTTATTTAACCATGCATTAATCCAGATACTAGTTTCATGCTTCTGTGATTGTTCAGTATCAAAGCAACAAAAGTTGATTGTCCCTCTACTTTACGCACAGTTGTATCAGAGGTATGCTTTTCTCTGAGGCTATGATCTTTGTGAAGCAATTACACTGCTGTTCATGTCTCAGTGCTTAAACTTTAACATGTTCAAACATTACATGACCTTTAAGGAGTTTGTTAACGTCCTGCCCCAGGCAGATTTGTAACCCACTCACCAGAGCAGCTCATGTTGAGATCAGATATAGTTATTTATTTTCTTTATATGATGTTTAAATGCGCCTCCAGCATGTTTTCCCAGTCTGATCATGTCTTGTAACTCGTCGAAACACTTGTTCCTGAAGTGCTCCTGATCTAGAAGCACTCATTCCCCTCGTATCAAGCACCAGAAGGTGTTTGTAGGCTCTTATACACACGCACAGGTGTCTCCTTTTCAATTTATCTAGTGGCTCTGCGTGGAGCGAGAGGCACTCCTGTAAAGCTCATTGAAGTCACTTACTTCTTGTTTCCGCTCATCTCGTCAGGTTGCGTGTGATAAATCTCCTTACTGAAAGTGCTGAGCAGAGCGGATCACCGGAGCGGCTGCTGATGTTTGACCTGACAAAGTAACACATGGAGAGGTCATTTCTCTGCTCTCTGGGGATTCAATGCACACTCTCTTTAGCTACAATAACGCCATGAAAAACACAGACATATTACACAGAATGGGGATCAAAGTCAGACTTATTATGCACCTGCTACTGGTCCAAAAATTAATGATTGATGAGACTTTAAAAAGGAAATATACACTAAAATATCATGCTGACGCTCTTTGTGCACCTTTGCATTTACTGTAGTGAATTTCAGCACAATTTACAAAACATTAATAAAATGATGGAACTGCTCTGACTCCAAAAATCAAGTGATAAACAGCACAGGAGTTTGAAACAGTATCCTACCATAAATCCTGCTTAATGGACTCTAATTATATCTGTCCCAAAGAAACGTCTGACCAAAACAAAACACCCTCCAGCTGCGCATTTACGCACAAGCCACTCTTTAATCCTGTGATGAATCATGAACTGTTTGAAACTGAACTTCAGATTGCGCATCATAAATCGAAATATATTAAAAGCGACAAAGAACACGTAAAGTTCATTTGAGTCCTTGAGGAACCGCTGTAGGAGAATAAACACAAATCGTGGTGATTTGCAGCCAAACGCCTCTTCACACATGCACACACACGGGCTTCAGGAATGTTACCTCTCTGAGGACTCACCGCTGTATTGATTATCTCTGGCTCTGTGTTTGGCTCCAGTTGTCACCCCTGCGGTGGCATGAAGGTGAAGAAGTCTACTTCCACTGCTCGGGTAAGTTTGTATGTGGCATTGTGCGGCGGCTGCGCTCAGCATGCTGCCGCCTCTATCTGCCGGACCATCCTTCTGTCAACGCCACTCCTCCTCCGGTGGGAGGTCAAATTGCTCCGCTGCTGCACCATCATCCCTTTCTTTTTCTTTTTCTTTTTTTCTTCCCAGTTGAACCAAGTCATTGTGGGTTGTACAGTTGTGCCAGACACAGTCAATGCAGGAGCACACGCTGTCCAACGTGAAGTCAGTGATCTGTGGACACTGAAAACACGAACACAAGGAAGTTAAAATCAATCATATAGAATATTAGGTTGTTAATCTACATGAGTAAATGTCCAGAAAGTGCTCGAAGGTCTTGGAAAACAAAACCGAGACTTAAACGTTTCCTTACATGTCTCTGATTTGAGTATTTCTGTTGGTATTTTCACCACTAAAAATTATATCTATAGCGTCTTAAAAAGTATTGCAGGATTGTTGCAGCGTCTTCATATGGGACACTTGCTGGGATTGTTTATTTATTTCAGATGAGAATGGAGTACTTTGAATCTACAGCGCCATCTGTTGGAGGCAACATGGTAACTCATGGCTGTCACTGCCTTTATACCTAGTATTTGCCTGTTTTATCAGCACAATCAGGTAAAAAAAAACAACAAAAAAAAAACAGAAATGCTTCAAAGATCAAGGCTTTCAATATTAAAAAAACAGAGCCCAGTGATCTGTTGAGGTAATCTATAAATATTTAAAAGCTATGTGTCTGTCATTTATATCTACGTCCCAGTCTAACCTATTATTTCTCACTCATTTCCTCAACAGGATTACACACGGTTTGGGGATTTCTTCAGTCAAAAGCTATTATCCCCAAGCTTTTTGGTTTTCTATTAGCTGGATTTTGAAGAGTTTTATCCAGAGCTTGTGTGGCTTTGTTCATTCTTACATGAAGTGTAAAAAGAAAGAAATGTAGATGGTTTACTGTCTATTATGGGCTTATTCAATTTTGTCCAGAGCCTCTTAGAATCATTCCTGCTCTTGGACTTGACTGGATATATCCCAGTAAAATCATGAAAAATACTTTTTTAAATATTAAAATACTTTTGTTGTGTGTGCTTCAGTTTTTTCTCTTTCAAGTCCTGAGAAAACCTGTCCTGTTTTTAGTTTGATTACCACGTCCCTTTAAATCTTTTATTCATGACAGGTGAAAATTTCTATTTTCTCAACTTATTACCTCATTTTTTCATCAAAGTTAACTTAATGTAAACCAGGCAAATAAATCAAATGACATACCTGTCAGGGTTAAATCCCAGCAAAAGAAAGATCAATGGTTCAGTATTATTGATCACTGAGTAAATCTACCCTGGTTTTTCTCTATAAGGAAGAGGATGTCCATGGAAAGTTACACGTTTACTCGGAAAGGGGGAAAAACCTTAAACCTACTGATCTCCTCTCACCTTTGCCAGTTCCAACGAAACGACTTTACAGCAAGGTGAATGATTTTTTTTTTTTTTCTTTAGCCGAAAGTTCACTTGTTCACAATTGACTCACAGGTAAATGAATAGCTTTTCCTCACGACTAGTGGCACTGCTTTTTATATCCTATGTTATTAATAAAGTATTCACAATGTTAACTAGGTTACTTCCGCTAACTTACTGCTCATTAAATCATAAACAGATGTGCAGCAGTTATGCTAGCATGTTACGTTAGCAATGCTTTAACGAGAGAAGACAGATAAAAATAATTTTAGCGGCACTCCCGACATAAGTGATCGATGATACTGAAACAACATAACGTTTACTTGTACCACTTTCACAGAAAAGTAGCTCAGTCTCATGAAAACAGTATTTATCACGATTCGTTTGCGGAAAATTACAAAAAGATTTTACCGGTTAACAATTTTAAAGGTTCGCGCATGCGCTCTTCCAAACTGTGTCACACAAAAAGATTCCCCCAGTGTTTTCCGCATAGTTTGATTTTTTCCCCTTTAAAATGGCGGGTAAAAATGTATTTGAGTGGGTTGCTATAATTAAGGGTACTTTTTGTACCATCAGGGTACTTCCGAAAATTTCCGCTATATTCAAGAGGTTTAAAGTTTAAACTATAAGTTAGGTGTGGAGGGAGAAACATTACGTCATGGACGCAATTATGTTAGGCTACTTTAAAACCCTTTGCACCCAATCTCCCAAACTGCATTAAGTACTGTGTATTAAAGGAAATTATTGATAGTTGTCGGTCTATCCAGTGATATTTAGCAACAAGGAACTGCTAATAGCGAATATGGCACAGTTAATTTTCCAAAATTTAAACAAATATAAGCTACAAAACTCAGTTTAAATTATAGCCCTTAGCATAACTGAACCCCTAGCAACAATATAGGCTATGTCCTGTTTTTTGGAAATGTTTTCATCTGTTCACATAAGCGCAGACTTTTTACATTAAATGTAACATAAACAAAAAGACATGAAACGTATCTACTTTTACTACAATTGGGCAGTTTCTACACTGTGATTGGGCAACTT
This sequence comes from Lates calcarifer, assembly GCF_001640805.2. Lineage (NCBI taxonomy): Eukaryota > Metazoa > Chordata > Actinopteri > Centropomidae > Lates > Lates calcarifer. Next base: position 24,211,593 of record NC_066845.1, read on the forward strand.
TTTGTCAGTCAAATCTGGCAACACTGTCTTCTGGCATCATCTTTAAGGTAGTAGTTGGGTCAAATAAAATAAAAACTGATGCAAAGACACTGTAAGGTGACATGGTATTATTATATACACATCCATTGTGTTTCTGCCATCTGACAAATGCAAGTCCAGTTTTCACTTAGGCCAACATTTTAGCTGTGGTTTGTTCTCCACACCCATCTCCAAAGATACTTCTTACGCAGCAAGGTTTTAATTTTTTTTTTTTTTTTTTTCCACCATCAAGTCCCTAACTTTGGCTCTGATAAACCCAGTGACCCTGTGTGTTTATCAATGCTTGTTTGCTGAAAACAGCTGCCTGCTGACAGCGGTGAGACTGAACATACAGGAAATGAGCCGTAAAATCAAAACAACCAGCTAAAAGGGGACAAGAAGCTCCACAGAGCTATACGGTGGTGATAACTCTCTTTGGTATTGTCATTATGAACAACCCCTTTCAATCATTGGACTTTTGGTTTTACACATTTTAAATAATTTGTTTTAATGCATAAGAACCAAAACAAAGGTCACTACTGTAAACTGCAAACTACTGCAATCTCTGGATTATGCACAGTAACAAGAGAGCAGCATTTAATATGTATGAAAATCAAGGTTAAACATTATTTACTGGGGATATTAAATGTTTCAGGTGTCATCCAAGACACACTCTGATACCTGATGCTTTTTGGAAAGTTGGGGGATATTGCCAAAACAGAGCCAGGACAGGGGGAATTTACTGAGACATCATTTGTCTCAACTGTCAAGTCAGAGAGTGATTTTATATCTGATATATATATTAAACCTTATGTTAAGAAGAATTTATCCTGTCTGGATGATTACAAGAGTGTATTCATGATGCAAAGTGAGTGTGCATCCTATGAACCATTTGGACCAGACATCTTTAAATGCAAAAATTGCCAAAATGTAAACAATTAATCAGCATGTATGAGCAAAATAATTAAGTCAGTCACAAAAAACATCAGCTATAATTGTGCAGTTAAAATACTTTGGCTTGTACGTCACATATAAGAGCCAAACTTTTAGCGGACTTCATCACTTCATCATAAGGCTTATTCAAGATAAATAAACACCTGAACATGCCATAGTCAAAAATAAGAGATTTGCTGTCTTGGGCTTTTTGCTACTTAAATTTTCCGCAAGTTGAAATTTGTTCACAAAACAGTGTTTTATGTTTTCATTCATAACACAAAATATTGTTAAGGCTAACATCAGTACGACATATCTGAGACAAGTTAGTGTGAGAGGTGATTGTCCCTCATACATGAGTGTATAATGCAAAACAGGTGCTGTTTTACACATTTACAACCTAGAGCATGTCAGCATTTCCATGTTTTCCACCCTTGTGCATCAAGTTTTATTTGTGGAAAAAGAAGGCAGCAGTGTTGAAACAGAATAAAAGCTACGTCTTCATTTCACAAATCCTCAGGTTTACTTCAAATTCAATTTCAAAAACATAAAGCCTATTCAGTATTTGGCTTGATTTTCCCTTTCAAGGAGGCTTCGAGAGGTATTTGCTTCAGCTTGTTGATGTTTTGTAGTTTGAAATGTGTTCTGTGGTATGTGACTATCTGATGCTGCTGCTTTGATAATGATGTCTTTCCACAGGGTTTTATTTTGGGCCAGCTCATGCCTTTCATGTGAAATTATTCCTGGAAGTGAAAATCCACCTCCTCCTTTTTCTCTGAAATTCTTCAAAACATTTGCTGACATTTCAAAATGGGCAAAATCTCATGAATTGCATGTTTATCATCAAGCAATTCAACGAAATACCTTATGGTTATCATTTAAACTGGCTGAGCTGAGATATTTCAGTCAGGATAAATTCATGTTGTGTTTGAGGTTAGCTCCAATGAATGTGTCTTATTAAAAGAGGATGCTTGAGATGCATTGACGTACATGCAGAAGTAGTTTTCGTGTTTCTGTTACTGTCATGTTACTTTTATGCTGTTGCTCTAAAATGGCTGACTGTGAGTAAACAGTGATTTACTGAGCTTTAATGAAAAGTCTGGACATAGTTAGTCCAGTTCATTCATTTGCAGTGGAATCCGACACTAAACTATGAGCAACATGTCTGAAAATCAGAATTAAATACAGCTATTATCCCTATTATCCCTGTCTTTGTATATTATTTCAGATTGTTCTTAAATATTATAAATGTCACATTCAGCAGCTGTGGATGGCCTGGAAAAGATATTAAGTCAGTAAAATGCCCATGGAGAGAGAAAACACACTGTTTACTGGGTTTAGTCCTGCATCCCTCCCTACTGTCCATTTTGGGTATTACATGCGTGGCAGACTCCTCTCCTCCTCCACAGATAAGGTAAGAAATATGATGAAATAAATGTGATAAGTTCCTTAGATCTTAACTCACTGTTTCTGTATGTTTTTTCCCTACTGTTCCCACTACTTAAGCTCATTATTTGTATCATTATGTACCCTGCACTTTCATTCATCCTTTGCATTATCATTTATTATTTGCACCTCCCATTGTTTTACATCTTATCAATACTTTTTTCTGTTCATTTATTTAGTATGAGACAAAACCAGCGCTAAGAGTCCTCCTTAAATGACACAAAAAGATAGATAGATAGATTATTGGACAATAATTATAATCAAAGCAGTCACACCAGTCAACAAAAATAAATAAATACAACTAAACATATTATGCTAAAATAGAAGGACTAAATTTCTGTATTCATCTTTGTGATTTATGATTTTTTATAGAAGCCTTGGTTGTATTTGTTGTTTCATGTTAAATAAAGTTTAAAAACAGCTGGCAGATTGGTGTTATTACGACTACCTGCCATTGAAATGTGTTAGTTAAGAGTGTTTAGTTGTCTATAAATATGTGGCATAAATGTCTCAAACATTTTATCCTCATTAAAATGTAATGCTATTGTTTTCCGGCAAGCTGCGCCATTTCCCAACGTTCAGTGTCCTGTTAATGTAAATAGTTCATCAGAGAGTCTTAAACATAGAGAGGCACAAGTGTTCCGGCTCCGTGTGTCGCAGTGAATCATGGGAGCATTCAGGTGATTAGCCGCGGTCATGACTCTACTACTAGCGTCTCATCTCCGCTCACGTGCATTGTGTCTGGTTGTGTAAAGGGATTGCTGGAACGCTGACACAGCGCACAAACTCTCGCGAAATTAGCAACAGATTTGACCAAAAATGCTAATACCTAGCTGTTTCCGGGTCAGGGGGAGGCCGTGGAGGACAGGACGAAAGGCGGAGTGATCACAGGAGAGATCTGGGACTAAACGGATTGTTTTGTCAAGCACGGCGGCGCACGGCTAACCGCAGCTAGCTTAACTGTCCGCTGACCCGACAGACCACCCGCTGGTCACATGAAGTGAATTTGATCGGGGAGGAGGAGGAGGTGGAGGAGGATGGCGGAGCGGGATATGCCACCGGGAGATCTGCCTCTGCAGTCATCCTCAGAGGTTTCTGAAAGTTCTGGGAGGCAAAATTCCTCGGATGAAAACGGACACGCCGACAGCCCGGACGAGACTCTGTCTCCGACCTCGGTGATTTACTTCAAGGAGGCGTTAAACTCCTCCAACTTGAGGTTTGGGAAGACTGGGTCGCTGTCACCCACTTCGCTCCGACAGTATGACTTCCAGATTGAAAGGATCGAGTCGAAACGAAGAAGTAAGTGCTAACAAACTTTGAAAAGTCCCGAGCTAGCAAACACCACCCTCTTTTATAAGCTTTATTGTACAAAAAACACCACCTGCGCCTCCTGTTAGCGCAGCTAGCTAGCTAGTGTAGTTAGCTAACTTTGGTTTGTCCCTGAACAAACAACTTCCCTCCTACCTGCTCGTGACTCCTGAAGACTGTCACTGACTCAGCCAAGGTTAGGAAAGTCATAAACAACATAAACATGTCAATTAATCATTATTCTCATCAGTAATTTTAGGTGGCTTGTTAATCAGATGACACAGTTAATGTAAACAAGGTGTGTGGTTCATAAACTCCTCAGTTTGTGTTGGATTTCTTACCGAGTTGTGTTGTTTTTACAGCTCTGATTAATCACTTTGTAACGCTGCTGTTTGCTGTTGTATAAATTTAACGGTGGATTGGTCACAGCTGTGCTCAAAGCTCTCTCTGTCTGTGTGTTGAGTTTGTCACCCACATTTCGGATGAACTCACTTATAACAACTATTCTTTCTTTTTTTAAATAAATAAAGAGGATTATGTCCCAGTCACTCACACTTAACATTGCTTTCACATCTCCATTGGATGATCATAAGAGGATGTATGCACTGACTGTCTCTGCCATGTATCATAAGTAAAAGCAAACCACAGATTCATGCATGAGCAGGTCAGTAATGAGAGTTTCCTGCAGAGCTGCAACAATCACTTCATTAATCAAACTACTGAAGCAGCTGTTCTGATAATTAATTAATGATTTCAGTCATTTTTCAAGCAAAAATAGCTCTGGTTGCAGCTTCTCCAGTGTGATTGTGTCTCTGTTTTATCAATGCAAACAGAATATTTTCACTATTTTCTGATATTTTATCGACAAAACGATGAATCCATTACTCGAGGAAATAGTTAATCAGTAATTAAATAATCCTTAGTTGTAGCCCTGTCCTTGTCTGTGCCACTGTCAGTGTTACATCAAAGCTTCGAGGACTGACCATGATATTTGTAAAATGAGACTGGATATTATCTGGAACTAAAACCGTGTCCTCTTAACTGGTCACTCGGTTTTCAGCTGAGTTAGATTTAGATTAGTCTTTTTATTCTTTCCTTCACTCATGACTATCTCTGCCAAAGAGGTGATATTTTTACCCGTGTCTGTTTGTTTATTTGTCAGCAGGATTATGCTAAAAGTACTGAACAGATCCTCAGCAGACTTAGTGAAGGGATGGGACTCTGGTTAGGGAGGAACTCATTACATTTTTTTGAGGATCTGGTCACAGGAGTGGATTCAGGAATTTTTTTTTATCACTGTCCTTAACATTGCGAGATCAGGCATCTACTCAGGAAATGATGTTTGGATCTCGATGCGAAACACTAGACATATTTATGGTGTTGAGGTCCATGAGGTTGTACAGATCCAGATGATAATCCAGACCTGGTGGAGGAGAAAGTTTCACAGACGTGAACAGGGTTGTTTGGCCTTAGCAGAGGTTTGTGCTCCACTGATTTTAATTAACACTGTGGATCATTTATGTTTTGTTTTGTGACTGAGATACATAATAAGCAGGACATTTTCAGTGTGAAAATAAACTCACAGATACAGATATGTCTGCTAATATCATCCAAATTATTACTTGGGCCCATTTATTGGTTTTGCTTTGCTTGATTATTGATCATGGAAACAGTTAACTCATGAAATGTGGGGGGAGAGTAAGGGGGTGTCATGTAACAGAGCTTGAACTAAGGATGCTGTGATTACACGGCCAGATGGTTTTTAAGGCTGATAGCTTCTTGTAGCTGTGTTATCAGAGCACTGAATGCTCTATTCATCTGTTCATTTGACCACAGCTACAAAGGTCGTAATGTGGGTTCAGTATTTTTCCTCAGATTTGACGTGTGTGTATTTACAGAGGATGATATTTATGTTTGAGAGTGAGGCTTTCATTTTGTCCACATGCACCAGATCTGCAGAAACTCCACCAGTGCATCACGTTGCTTTCCTCAGTGGAAATTAAAACAACACTCTAATCATTTACATCCAGGTCATCTGGCCTCATTACCCGTGTCGCTCGCTGCTGTCTGTGTTCTGCTGCAGCCAGTTCAGTGATTGCGTTGCCAAATAACAGGCCTGTGTGTCGGGTCAGGGGACGCTGTTGATGCTTGTGAGACAGATGAGTCCTCTGCTGCATCATTAGCATCGGCTGGGTACTCAGGGGACCCCCACCCCCCCTCTCACCCCCCACCCCCACCGTATTTTTACGCATGCACCATCTGCTCACGTGACCGTGTGTTGCTGTACCCAGCACTAACTGTCAGCCATCTTGGTCGACACCCACCCAGTGCATTCACTGCGGTGCACAGGCAGTCCAATCAGAGTGAGCCGGTGTTGAGCTGACCGGAGGAGGGCTGTGATTTTCAGCACGGTGCTCTCTTGCATTTTAAATTCCCCAGTCTGCACAAAAGGGATAACAAGAGGAGGTTGAAGAGGAGGAGGAGGTGGAGGAGGAGAAGGCAGGGCAGCCTCTCTCTCTCTCTTTCAAGACAGCAGCGTAATTCACTCAGTTGTAGCCAGGAGGAGAGGAGGATGCAGGCGTAAAGAGGAGGAAAAGCAGCACCCTTTCCAAACACCTGCTGAAAGCTGCTGTGCTGTGGGCCTCCCCCCGTCTTGGCCGGTTCTCCCTTTTGTTTTGATGCTCTTTTCATCCTCTCTGGCTTCCTCCTCTCTCTTTCTTTTTTTTTTTTATTACTGGGGCCTTCACTGGCTTCTGGAACAAAAGCCACTACGCCTTTTTCCCTCGGTGGTGTTGGTTTAGCCTCACATCAGCTGAGTCATCATGTCTGATCTGACGCCTCAGAGCGAAACCCCAACTCCCACCACCGACAAGATCACCCAGGCCGCCCGGGAGACCATTTATCTCTGCAACTTTCGCGTGTCTGTCGACGGCGAGTGGCTCTGCCTCCGCGAGCTCAATGACATCTCCCTCACGCCGGACCCCGAGCCGGCCCATGAAGGTAACAGACAGATTTCAGCTCAGCGTCCGAGGACACGTCTCTGTTAGTTAGGGCGTGGTGGTACACAAGGTTCCCCAGACGCTGCACGTTTTCACACAGTGAGCTGTGTCATGATGGGGGTTTTTTTTTGGAGGGGGGGACGGGCTGATATCCCTGAGAGTCACAGCAGGATGACGCTGCTTGTAAATAAGCCAGGGATGGGCAACCAGGAAGTGCAGCTTGTTTTGTCATCAGGATGATTTAGACAACAGGTATTTGATGGTGTCTGTTTTCATTTCGCTGTGGCAGCAGAAACAGGTTTGCGTGTTGTTTATTTACACATTTTTCATTGAGAATAAACAAGACGAGATGCAGCTGAATCCAGATACTTAAATCTGGCTGTGAGCACAGACCTTCCTTTAAACAGATAAGAGTTTGCTGCAGTATAAACTGTGTTTGTTTGGTTTTGAAATTGACGGAGAGCACGGGATCTGCTGTACATCATGACTTCCTCATCTCTCACCACGCCTTCTCAGGCAGGTCCACAGTCCTCTGAAGGGACGGAGGCAGTTCAGACTTTTCCTCGGCCACTTGGCAAATTCAACACTGCAGCAGTTTAACCTTCAGCTCTGGAGATGATTTACGGTCCAGCTGAATGTAATGATATCACAGAAACATTTGGAGGATTAAGTCTCTCATGTTGTGAGCTGATATTTTTTATTTCACTGCAATATTACCTCATGTCTGGTTTCCGCCGGTGGAGTTTTATCTGTTAAATTATGAGGCTCAGGTTTACATAACATGCAACATTTCTTTAATTCACTCTTCACTTGTTTCTTTTTGTGCAGCAGGGGAATTCCTGGATGATTGAGACGACTGTTTTAACTCAAGTGACTCTTCTGTTGAAAGAGGAAATGCAAACAAAAGCTTTATTTAAATCAGGCAGGATAGTTGTTGGTGTTACAGTAACATGCTCTGTGTTGTGCTGAATATTAAATCATGTTGGATAACTCTGAGGTTTATGTAGATCTGGAAAATCTTGTTTTTAGCATCTGAGACACTTAAAATATTTTTTTAATTACTGATGCAGTTAGACTTGAGGTGTCTAAACAGAGTAGAAAAAAGACAGAAAAAACAGCTCTGATGCAGATTTACATCAATAATGTATCAAATTAATCAGCTAATTACCTTTTGTTTGCAGCCAGTTTGTGTTAAAAGTCAGATCTTCATGTTTTATACTAAAATCAAACCACAGACTGAATGAATGTTTAATAATGTGAACAGATGCTGAAGGACAGTATAGCCCTGCATCCTCGACTAAAAGCCTCTCAGTGTCTGTTATGTACTTACATTAATAATGGATCAGACAGACACATACAGATGATCATACCAAGAATTAAGTGCCAGCTGTATTAGATTTGGCTAATTTAACTGTTTTCTCTTTAATATCTTGACATTAAAATGTTAAAAATCCTACATATGATTTTATAGTATTAAAGAAAATACAGGACTTAATCGAAATATATTTGTTTTTCCTTCAGTTCAGCTCCTGACTCATTCCTGCTCATTGTCTGTGTCATTACAACGACGACTTAAACAACCTGTTCCCTGTTTTTTTTCCTTCCTGTTTTTTTTTTTTTTAGATCCCAAGGATCCCATTGCAATCGAGAGGCTTAACTTGATGAACATGGCCAAACTGAGCATCAAGGGCCTGATCGAGTCGGCTCTCAACCTCGGACGCACACTTGACTCTGACTATGCACCTCTCCAGCAGTTCTTTGTCGTGATGGAGCACTGTCTGAAACATGGCTTGAAAAGTACGTGATGATTAAAACCTGTCTTCACTCAAGTTTTGTTTTTGTCTTTCCTGTCCACTAGAATACTTCCTGGTTAGTTTTTCTGCCGTTTCTTTAAGTCCACAGTGATGAGTCAGTGACCCAGATTCCTTAGAATAAAATATCTCAACCAACGCTGTCTCTCAACCATCAGCTAAGAAGACTTTCCTGGGCCAGAACAAGTCGTTCTGGGGGGCGTTGGAGCTGGTTGAGAAGCTGACGCCTGAGGCAGGAGAGATCACTGCCAGTGTAAAAGACCTGCCTGGCCTCAAGTAAGACTGTTATATCATTTCTCTAAAGAAGGCAGACAGAGTTCTCCCTTCAAAGCTTAAGATTTTAATGATAGTATCAATTTGTTTTATAAAATTTGTGCACAAAGCAGCGTCATGTTCTGGTAAGAGCTCCTTAACAAGTTGCCACTGAATTTTTTTTTAGTTTTGTGTTTCACTTGTGAAGTTTCAAGTGTATTTATATCCAACTTCCCTGTGTGATCACTCAGAACTCCCCTGGGACGAGGGCGTGCCTGGTTACGACTGGCCCTGATGCAGAAGAAGCTCTCTGACTACATGAAGACCATCATCAACAGAAAGGACCTGCTCAGGTGTGTTTGTAAAACATCTGTGATTATATTTCTCTTTTCACCAAGAAGTGTTGTGGCACATGATGCACATTTAGAGCAGCAGAAACAAGACAGGGTTTCTGCAGGTCTAGAAAAGTCTTAGAAAGCTTTAGAGGAGATTAAAAAGCCTTAAAGGATTGTGTGACTTTCAGTGGTGGAAGAATCATTCAGATCATTTACTTAACTAAACAACAACTACACACAATAACACAAAAAAACAGCAGCTCCCATGATCTGCAGGGTTAAATCAGTGGAGTCTGGCAGTGATATATAGAGATGTTTCTGGTTAAACAAAAAGGATCCTACTCTTTAATAAAAAGTTCTCTCTCTGTAGGAATCCTGTTCATAATGTCAGACACTTAAAATGTTGGATTACACTGCAGCAGCTGTTTACAGTGGCCAGAGACACTGTTCTTGCTCAATACTGCACCAATTCCAAAGGTGTTTGTCCTTATCAATCATTTACACCCAAAAACATGTGACTTTCATTGGTGGAAAAAGTTTTCAGATCTTCTACTTAAGTTAAAAAAACAATAACACACAACAACAGAAACAAACTGTCCAATCGAGGCAGCTGGATTACAGAAGCTCCTGTGATCTGTGATGTTAAATAGCTGTTTTTGTCAATGGAGTCTGGCAGTGATATATAGTGATGTTTCCGTTCTTGCTCAGTAATGCATTGATCACCAAAGATTTTTGTCCCTATCAATCATTTACACCCAGAAACATGAGAAAATAAAGTTCATGGGTCATAAATATTCTTTTCCTGCCTGTCATAGACAGTAACATTAGTTCTAATTTATTTGTAATTTAAAGATGTTACCAGTTTAAAATGGTCAAGTCAAGACTTTAGAACTTATTGTTATGCACAGCTGGGAATTACTGACAAAAATGTAATAATGATGTCAATAAATAACTCCTGAAACAACTGGTGTGACCGTGAAAAGGGTATTTCATTGTGTTGTAAGTCTTCAGTTTAATGGTGAACCCTGCAAAACCATCTGTCTGATCCGACAGTATTTTAACTCCTCTCCTCTCCGCAGTGAGTTCTACGAGCCGAATGCGTTGATGATGGAGGAGGAGGGAGCCGTCATCGCCGGGCTGCTCGTCGGACTAAATGTCATCGATGCCAATCTGTGCATGAAGGGAGAGGACCTGGACTCACAGGTTGTTATTCTGCTTTCACTTTCAACTTCCACCTCGACACGCAAGAAAGAGCAAAATCAAAAACAGGCTCATTTTGATTTGTGGTCACAGGAAGGACGGTGCTGTAATGTTTAATAAATATACCAGAGGCTGTAAGTGAGACAGTGCAGGAGTTTTTTCACTTATGCAGATTTTGACATTCAAATGTTTGTATTTTTTAATAAGAAGAAACTAAAGTAATAGAGTGGTGCAGGAATGAGTCCTAAAACCAGGAAGTAAGTTAGCATGTTAGCACTTCCTGATCCCTCGTCCCAGAGTCAGTGTGTTTCTGGTTAAATGCTTGAAATAAGGTCTGTGGTTTTAACACAAGCTCAAAACATTTTCATGGTTTATTCTCCAACATAAAATGGGTCAGTAAATCCCCCACTCCTGATGTTTGAAGCCTTTACGTGTCTTAAAAAAGGCGGTTGCTAACGAGTGTCTAAATGAGACTACAGAGGATGTTGGGGACGTTAACATGAAAACCCATCTACTCACCAGTCCACCTTTACAGCCTCGTTGTGTTTCTACTCACGCTCTTTCAAACTCTCACTAACTTTCTAAGAAGAAAGGCTTTTGTAGAAGAGCTCAGAGCTAAATGAAATGACCAGTTGGAAGCTTAGTGGTGGAGACGTTGACGTCATGTGACCGTGGTGTAGTTGGTTTATAGCCTAGCATTAGCTTCTTACTTCTGGAGGTTGTGTTTAGGCTTCAAACATCAGAACAGTGGTGTCACTTGTACAGATCATATTGCTGAACAAAACATTTAAGTATCATAAACTCTTGTTAGTCACAGTTTATTTTCTGAAATAATCCAAAACCCAATAAAAAAATCCCATTAGCTTTTTGTCGAGGGAACCAGGGCGATGCTAACCTGGACTACAAAAATAGGAGGTATTTAAGTAACTAATGAGGCAAAGATTTCAGACCACTCTGTCTTTGTAAACATTAAAATTCTCCACAGTGCAGTTTTAAAACAGGGAAACTGTTTCCTCAAAAACCTCAGGAATCTCTGCCTCACGCTCTGTTAGTCGTCAGTTTGGGATTGAGCCCAGAGTCACTGGGAGGATGGGCAGGTCGCCAGGTTGTCATCAGCTTTTTAAATCAGTGTTATCTTTAAGTACAATGAAGTGAAACCTCTCCTGTTACAACCTCTTGTTAATTTGAGGCTCCACCGACTGCTTAAGATATGTAGTTAACCTGAATGCATCTTAAAAAGTACTTCAACATGATGCGTTTCAGTGAACACATAATCAAGCATCTGTCAGGACCACAGCTGTGGCGTGGTCTCTGTTCTGTCATTGATTCTCTGTTTCTGATTAAATTACCTCCACAGGTCGGGGTGATTGATTTCTCAATGTACCTCAAAGATGGCGGACACAGTAGTAAGAGTGCAGAGGGGTGAGTGCTGCTTCCTGATCGTTAACCAGAGCGATTTTCATCTGTCAAAGCTGGGCCTGGAGTAGAGCTGTGTTTCATCCTGTCAGCTTTACTTTTAGCTCTGATCTTGAACTCTATGACTGGTGGTTTGTTTTGTCTTGTGTCAGACATTTGGTCGCTTATTGTCTTGATGTTAAGACATAGACAAGGTAGATTAGAGTTGATCCTAAGGCAGCGCACAGATGAGTAAAAAAATTAAAAACGGTTAAAAAGGACAATCAGCAGGTATCAGTTATCAGTTAAACTGAATTGTTTGGTCTTCAGGACACTAGAAAACTGTTTTTAAAACTACAATATAAAGATATTAGACAAGATATTCACTTAATAAAAGACAATACAGCAACTCCACCAGCTTTCTACCCTTAAAAACAAATCTGAATATCCAATAACTGCAGTATTTATTTATATATTTTTGTCTTTTTTGTAAAATAATTTTTTTTTAATCTTCTTCTTTTCTTATTTGTGAATTTAAAACTACAAAGTACAAAAAAGGCTGTGTCTGCATATGTTAAATCACTTTTATGCATGTAGTGTTTATCTTGTGTTTATCACCAATAAAAAAAAGACAAAGAAAAACAGAAAATTCTCACATTTAAAGAGCTGATGCCATTTTTGCTTTAAAACTGACTTAAACAACAATTTTCTACTGATCAAATAAGCGACTAATTGTTGCAGCTCTACAGCTACGAGACAAGATTTACTGGTGATTTAAAAAATACTAAATTAAAAACCTACTTGTTTTCCTTTGCTGTTGTTACTCTCGTTGGATTGCTGCACCAGCACCTTCTGCTGAATCCTTTTGTTTGAAATATGGATCTAAATATTACTTTTAATATAAATCTAAAACCCAGATTATTTTCTGTGTTATTTTCATTCTGATGCTGATATTCGTATGAAACTCATCATGAAAGTGACAGAAAATATTACTCAGTATTCAGCAGGCTGCAGTAATTCAACTTGATGTGGCTAACGGCTAACTACATGTTTTCATCTTTCTCTCTCTGCTCCTTCAGTGACGGTCAGATCACAGCGATTCTCGATCAGAAGAATTACGTGGAGGAGCTGAACAGACATTTAAGGTTTGTCGATCGTAACTGCTTCACTCTCATGTTCAGCTGCTCGTTGAGCTCGATGACTGACGCGATGTTTCTGTCTGTTTATAGTGCATCAGTAAATAACCTCCAGGCCAAGGTGGACGCTCTGGAAAAGTCCAACACAAAGCTAACAGAAGAGGTGGGTTGTGTGTTTTATCTCTGCACAAATACCTTTTCTTAAAGATGTCTGCTTCAGCTGCACAACTGCTGGTTTGTTTACTTTGGTCTCCACAGCTTGCAGTGGCAAATAACCGGATCATCACCTTACAAGAGGACGTGGAGAGAGTAAAAGAGGAGAGCTCATATCAGATGGAGTCCAGGAAGGTGAACAGATTCTTTTGTCCTCCTTCAAATTAAGATAAATTATCACACAAGGATGCGATCAAAAAGTTCTGAGACTGCATTTTTAACAAGCAAAAATCATACCTGATTTAAATTTGGCCGTCATCCCCTTCAAATTCGTCACCTCGTGCAGCAATACACCGCTCCCAACGCTCCTACCACAGCTTGAATTGTCCCTGAACGCCTCACTCTGTAAGCACCATCTATGACCGTCACTTTGGCGAGGAGGATGAAGTCTCAGGGAGACATATCTGCCGAGTAGGGCAGGTGGGGAGCGACGATTAAGTCGGTGCAGCCAAAATATCACAACCCGCCATATTCCAGGTTGTTGGTGTTGAATGTCCTGCCTCAGATGCCTTTGAATGGTGTAGTAGAACTCAGCGTTGACAGTCGAGACAAATTCACGGCGCACAATCCCACGAATGTCAAAGGTTTTTCTGGGTCATAGCTACCAGTGATGATCCTCGACATCCAGGGCCTGTTAACAGACATACTGATGCACAGAATTATATTTTTAGCTCAATGAAACATTAGGAAAATCCTTAAAAAGAAACTTGTATGGACATATTTTCCTTTTGACTACCCATGTTTTGATCGGAAAAGCACTGATTTATTCACTGAGTCTAAGATGGAAAGTCCAAAGCCATCATCAGTTATCAACAAGCTTATAACAAACTTAATATTGTTGTGATGATCTTTGATTTGTGTACATTGTCAAACAATCTCAGAGGCATGTTTTAATGGACTGGTGAAGATCTTCATCAGGGACGACTCAGGACTAAGCAATATTAAAAAATAGGGGAGGATGTTTGTGGCTCTGAAGCTAAATATCTATACAACATACAGTACACCTGTAGTGAGAGAAAAATGCTGCTTTTTGTCTTATTATATACGTTCCTGTTGTCTTCAGGCATTAAGAAGCGACTCAGCAGCAGACGGACAAGCGCTGGGTGAAACACGCAAGCAGCTCAAAGAGGAAACCCTGCTTCGATTGGTGCGTTTAAGGCTCTGAGTGACGTCTGTTTAGTTTTGTGTAACTCTGTTTAGACCTTGATGCTGTCGTGGAAATATAAGTGTATAAGTGTGTGTGGTTGAATAACTGAGTTAAAGCTGATTGTCTGCGCAGGACGTGGAGAAGGAGCTGGAGGTGCAGATCGGGATGAAGCAGGAGATGGAGCTGTCGATGAAGATGCTGGAGAAAGACATCTGTGAGAAGCAGGATGCTCTGGTGGAGCTCAGACAGCAGCTGGAAGACCTTCGTGCCATCAACCAGCAACTTAGCCACAAGTCACAGGTAAACCTTTCTGATCCGGTAACTTCACCAGACTCACCTAAACCAAGCAACTTACACTCCCCAATGGCAGGGGCCTCCTCCAGCAGGACAGTGCTCGACAAAGAACCCAAGTTGTTGACCCAGTCTACCAGATCCCCAATCTGGGAGTTTGGAGAGTGCAGGTCAACACCTTGGGCTTTTTGTCGTGTTCCTTGAGACATTTCTGAGCAGTTTTTGTGGTGTGGTGGTTTTGTCCTGCTGGAGGAGGCGCCTGCCATGACGGGAGAGGAGGTGCTTGGTTTACAAGAATGTTTAGGTGTCAGAGTAACATCCAGATGAATGAAGGACCCAAGGTCGTGTTCTAACGAGAAGATCAAGGTGGTCAGTGGTTTTAATGCTGTGGCTGATCAGTGTATTATTTTTTTTAGCTGTTATTTGCACAGAAAGTAACTGGTTGTTTGTTTCTAAAAAGCCACTGTTGTGTGCCTGTAGATTATGACCGGACAAGATAAACATTCAGAAAATATCCAGAAGAATTTTCATGAACTTGTAGATTGAGTCACTGACAACAACAACAACAAAAAACAAAACCTGGATTTGTGTAGAGACTGTGGATTATTGTGATCAACTTGAGGAAGGACTAACGTGCCTCCTCTTCCTCAGAGCGCAGATGCCAGCTCTAAACAGAAGAGCGAAGTCATCGCTCGCCTGGAGGAGAAAATAAACCAGATGACGGGGACTGTAAAACAGCTGGAGACCAGGTGAGGACAGTTTAACACAGACACAAGTGGTGTTTTGAATAATTGTCACAGTAGATAGATTTGTAATGGTATCACTTACCGACTACCTGTTTGTCGTTTTTCTCCTTCACTTTCATTTCCCATTATTTTCTCCATCACTTTATTTATCCCTCTTGTAAAATCAGTGAGAAACACATGGTGAAGCAGGCCAGACACCTGAACTCAGCAGCGGGGAAGCTGCTCCAGCTGCAGCAGTAGTTGAGCGTCTCCACTCCTGCCTGCTTTCATAAAACCTAAAATACAAACATACAACCCTGCCTAATATAGACATAACCGAACTAGGATGTTATCTTTTTCTGTACGATGATGCTCCTTTGTTGTTGAAAAATAAAAACCATCTTCCCAAACAACCTCCTGCAGTGGCTCTCCAGCATCAGCTTTGAGTAGTGTGGACTGAATCGATCCTTTTAGCAGCCCCTCAATCCTTGTGTTCTCTGACAGATGTGTTCGCCACGTCAGATTTATACTTTTCTTTGGTAGCCATTTCTTAAAAGATACCCCATTAATGCTTTTTGGCAAAGGCGAGACGAGTAGCTGGCGTCTGAAAGTCCGCTGTGGACAGCTTTAAGATTTGATGGATTGATGGCGATTCATGTGCCAATGGACACATCCTGGATATTTGGGCGGTAGTGGACTTTGCTGTGATGTTA
The DNA here is from genome assembly GCF_001640805.2 of Lates calcarifer. Classification (NCBI taxonomy): domain Eukaryota; kingdom Metazoa; phylum Chordata; class Actinopteri; family Centropomidae; genus Lates; species Lates calcarifer. Next base: position 24,227,515 of record NC_066845.1, read on the forward strand.
TTTGGAAGAATTCAACCACTTACCGGAGACTGTGCTTGAATATTTTCAACCAACAAAGACCGACAGAATTAAAAAAAAAAGAAAAAAGAATCTGAGCTGATGTTTAGGGACTGATATCCGAGAAGTTTGTTGTCATTTGGTGATCCACATTCGAGTGTCGAAAGGCCAGAACAGGAGCGAGATAAAGTACGACGAAAAAGGGCAAAATTAATTTATTAATTTTGGATTGTATGTGAACATAACATTGGTGTAAACTGTAGTAATCATTAGGCTAATAAAACAATGAACAAAAACAGCCTGCTTCATCGTCTTTGGCTGAAGTTTTCTTCACTTTCAGTCTTTAAATCTTCTCATCGTGTTTCAGTTGTGTTTTAATTTTAGTTTTAGAAGACACCTCCTTCTTTCCAACCATGTTTTTTTTCATTAAGTTTTCATTTTTATCATAAGTTTGTGTTATAACCCGCTCACCCTAAACCAGATGCAAACAGGCTGAGAGGGAGAGGGATCTGGCTTTAGAGGCAAACCGGCTCTTCAAACAGGAGTTTGGAGACAAAATCGAGAGTCTGCAGGTGGAGGTGGAGCAGCTGAGGAGACACAGGTACAGTCTGAGAAGAATGGGAACAGTTCCTTCATTACCACTGGGGTTTATTTAGAGTCTGTACTCTCTTAATCTGGTAATTTATATAAACTGTATCATATACAAGCACTTTATTTCGTCACTTATAAGCACATACATGTGCAAACTAATAAAACGTACATTTTTGACTGATTTATTTGAGTAGAACTTTGATTCATTCATTCATTGAATGAACTGCATTTAGGCTCCCTTTTTTAAGCTAACCCGCAAATTTCCAATTAATTTCAAGTTTCCAACTTTGAAAATTCCCATAATTTCGCAACCCTATTTGTGGCTGAGCGCCACAGACGAGGAAGAGAAGTCAAAGTGTTGAAAGACAAAACTAAACGTTGGTTTCAGTGTTTTCATGGGATTTGGGTTTTGTAAATAAAGCCACACCATGCTTTTTTAAAACCACGTTTCAGGTCTTCAGGCCTACATTTCCCACCTGCAGATCCCATGTCACAAATGTAAAAAATACACCAGAGGCTGCTGATTTTCTAGGTGATGGTGATGAATCATTAGAAAAAAATCTAGTGATGTGAACTCTGAATGTCTAGTATGAATGTCTGCCTCTAATAAATCTGTGTTCCTCGCTCTGTCCTTGGTAAATGTTGTCGTTTCAGGTCTAATCTGGAGCAGGAGCTAAGAAAAGAGCGAGAGCGAAGGAGCGATCATCATCTCAACGTCGCGTCCAGACAGTCCGGAACTCCTCGCAGGGAGAGGAGGCTCCCGGAGAACGTCCCAAAAGTAAGTCAGCATGGTCACATTTAGGCCAAACTGAAGAACAGTCGAGAAGCTGAGCTGTTAGTGTGTGTCTGTCCGACAGAATCTCCCAGAATCCCCGTCGGTCAAAAGGGAGATCGAGCAGTTACACAGTGGACAGGAGGATAAAACCAGTCTGAGCTCCAGCTTGTACGTACAGAGTCTACAGTTTTAGAAAAATCGCCAGTGTCATGGGAAAAATATTGACTTTTTTTCCTTTCTCCTCTTTTAAGGTCTTTGTCACATCATGAGGACGAGCAGGTGAGGACTTTACCTTTTAAAATAGACAGATACTTGTAATAACAATCTGAGCCTGTTGGATTATATAACAAACAAACTACTAACAACAATGCCAAACTACGCTGTGATCGTTTTATTTTCTGCAGGACGAGTCATTTGTGGAGATCAGTCAGCCTATCATGTGTACGATGTGTGAACAGGACGACTCTCTCCTCAAGACAAAGGTAACAAGGATTTCTCACCAGGAGTTTACAACGTCTAGGATATTTAAATAACTTATGGTGATCCAGTCTCTGTTAAAAAAACTCAGCTTTTAAACTATCTGTGACGTTAAAATCCTGTTTTTTCTTTGTGCAGAAACAGTGTAAGAACTGCAGCGGTGTTTTCTGCGAGAGCTGCGTGTCCAAGGAGCTGCCGTTACCTTCCTCCATCCTCCCAGAGACGGTGTGCACTGCCTGCTACACCCAGTTACTCCAGCAATACGCTTCGACGCCGACATGAACCGACTCGGACACGACGACCGGACACACAGAAACCAGAGGCATTGATTTGTAAAACTGGCACTGCAAAAATGCACTTTCTGACCTCGTGGCTTGAAACGTCATGAACAATCTGAGTCCTGAATTCTGTCGGATATTTTAATTAGTTTTACGTCGGCAGTGTCCAGATGTGCAGGTTTTTATTTGAGTCAAATACTGCTGTAGTCGTAAACCCTCCTTTTCTCTCTGAGAGTGTGCTGAGCTGCTGTGGTATTTTCTCCTCAATAGAAACCTGCACTTACGCAGCTGGAAATGGACATTATTGACGTAAAAAAACGAGGAATCATCTCATTCATTTAAAAACTGACTTTCCACTGTGTCCACTAAGTGGATTATTGATTAAAAAAGGTCAACTGACGATATTTTTAACCACAGTTTTAAAAGATAAAGAAGGAAAAACTGGATTTTTCATCACAGAATTAAATCATATACAAATTAGAATATGAAGTTTGTGGCAATTAATTAAATTTCTCATCACTGTACACAGATGCAGCATGAATTTTCACACTTATGTGCTCAAATTAGCACCAGATTCAGGGGAAATACTGAGACCAAATACAGTGATATTTTGGAGACGACTGTTTGTGAAAAGCTTTTTACACAATATGGAAAATGTTTATTTCATTTAAAAAGTTGTAAAACTGGAGCAAAATTTAAGACCAGGCAAAGACAAAACATTTAAGTTGTATCACAATGATGTTATAACCAAAATATGACGCCAGATTATATATAAATATATACAGAATATTATATATCTAGTCTCTTATCACAATATCGATGTGTTCAGGCTGTAGAGGTGTCAAAGGAAAAGTTAAACAGTTGGGAAATGTGTTTGTTTTCTTTCTTGCAGAGTTAGACAAGAAGATTGATACAAGCTACTGTCAGGAGACGATTAGCTTAGCTTATCTTAGCTTAGCTTAGCTTAGCTTGGTTGAACAGTTAGGAAACCCTTTCTTGCCAAGAGTTAGACAAGAAGATTGATACCTAGTTTAGCTTAGCTCAGCGTAAAGACTGTAAACAGGGGAGAGCAGCTAGCCTGATTCAAAACCTGCCCAACAGCACCTCTAAAACTCACTGATAACGCTTTGATTCATAAGTGTAAAAACGGCAGATTAACGGAGATTCTGTGCGGGATTCTTCCTTGACTGGGAGCAATAACATCCCTAAACTAGCATCAAGAATTTGTCATTAACTCGTAAATTCATGCACATATTAAACAAACAAGATATAAAGTGTTAATAAGTGAGCTTTGGAGGGGCTTATAGGTATATTTTTTAACTTTAGGCTAGCTGTTTACCCCTGTTTACAGTCTTATAAGATAAACAGCTTAGCTTAGTTTAGCTTGGCAAGAAAGCAAATAAATAATCTCCCAAAATGTCTGACTTTTCCTTCAAGTTCTGAAAGCTGAATATTGTGGGTGTATTATTTCTTTACTGTTGCTGGCATTAACAAAACAGCTAAAAATGACTTCAGAGTGTTAGTTTATCTTAAAACACTGCGGCATTTAGATTCTAGTCTGGATAGATAATTACATTTTTTCTGAGTGTCTTTAACACATTACAGCACTTTTACATGCATGGCTCTCTGCCTGGATGGTTTGAAGTGGACATATCAGTGCATCTGTATAACAGCTGTTTTTATGTTTTGTTGGTTTGTATGAAGAAGAATTAGACGCTAAGCAAAACCAGTTAAATCCTTTAGTCTTTTTAAGCTAATTAACGTGAGATGGAAATGCTTCTTAGATTAACAATAAACTTTTAGTAAATTTTACCTGTGTACAGCTCTGGATTATTATCTTAACCTGTATTTAATCTTTAAATCCTCCTGCCTGTAAAAAATTCAACTATTTTGACAAAATGAAATGAAGACAGGTCAGGTGTTTTTTTGACACCAGGAATGCTTATTGTTTGTTTATTGATAACCACATGAGACTGGAAAATAAATACAACAGTCCTGTGTTTGGCATCTACGTGTCGTCATTCACCTGTGAGAGAAAATAAAAACATGTTAAATCACATCTGGAGCAAGGGGAATCAAAAGAGGAAAACTCAGATGTGATTTAAATTCACGTGTTACAGCTTAAAAAACCAGTAACCCCACTGAACTGTGAAGAGATGCAGATTTCTGTCTCCTTCATACCTTTAGCTTTCAGTTGTGGGTCTGTAGAGTGTATTTTTTTATTGATTTCTGGATCTAATTCAGTGTTTCTCACCTCCTGTCACAGTCTGGTATAGAGTTCAGGAATAACTCGATGTATCTCTCTCCTGAAAAACACAGAAGGTTCAAGTGTTTATTATATATAATCCTTATACAGTGACACATTTAACAGCAATATTGTAATTAGGTTGTAATATAATACAGACAAGAACGACTGGGTGTTAGAGGGGAAATAATACCCTGCTCTAGAGATCTGGTGACAGTAAATATTAACTATTAAATCCATATTTTTTGTTGAATGTCTCTTTGATTTTCAGTTTTAACTTGAAATGAAAACACAGTAAATATGCTGTAAACCACCCAGACTGCATTTCTCAACCAAGGCTGCACAACTTTATTTAAAGAAACTGGATCTGCATCTAAACTGACATGGTTAGAGACAAAGATATATTTTTGAGGAGTGAGTAACATGATACAGAAGCTGCTGGAACACCTCTGCCCCGATCTGTCAGTTTGTAATGTAATCTTCCGGGCTTAGGTTATTATTATAAGTGTCTGACAACATCATGGATAGAATTCCTGAAGAGACAGAGCTTCTTATTAAAGAGTAACCAGAAACATATCACTACCAAACTCCATTGACAAAAACTGTGATTTTTCAAAGCAGAACACAGCAGCTGCTGGAAAACTGCTGCCTCCATCTGTTAGATTGTTTGTGTTATTGTGTGGTATTTTTGTTTACTTCACTGAAAGTGACACAACAACACAAACAAACTAACAGATTGAGGCAGCAACTCTTGAGATTTGCTCGGCTAAATCGCTGTTTTTGTCAATGGAGTCTGGTGGCGATGTATAGTGCTGTTTCTGGTTTAACAAAAAGTATCTTACTCTTTCTTATCAGTTATTTCCACCTCAAAAACCATGGGAAAATAAGTCTCAGGTTCCAAAATATCTGAATGTCTCACCTATGTACATTCTGTCTTTAGACATGGCGGCTAAGGCGTCCTGGTGGCAGCTGAAGTAAACATCAGCCTCGCCGCTCGGCCTCCCACTGGGACCGTATTCAATCAGGATTCTTGAGACAACTAGAGGAGAGAAGAACTGCAGCAGACACACAAATGAACATTAGCAAATCATGTCCAACTGTCTTCTAATGCAACACAACAACCAGCTTCAACATCCGACTGTGTTTATTATCTGTATTCTTACCCTCACAATGTCCTCTGCAGACACCTGGAAAGGAAGACCTCTCATGTGGATGTGAGAAAGCGGCACAACTGAGCCCAGAGAGGATCCTGATGGAGCAGATAAAGGTCAGGTTAAACCATTTTTACCTAAATCTTGTGTCTTCAACCAAAAAGAATTTTAAAATTGTTGTGTTTTGTGTTGCAAGAAGATGCCGATCTCCACAGTTTACATTAATTACCATGTGATAATGTGCAGAAAGTGATGAAGAAATTAAATGTGTTACTGATTCTGCACCAAAGTCCCTCCAAGAAAGTAAAAAAAACAGTTAAACAAGAGTCATTTTCAGTCTGATTATTCAGTTTTTTTTAAAGCCACAAATTATAACTTTTCTGAGCAACAGCGCCCTCTGCAGCCCTGAGTGGTAATTCATTCTGTGGTTTTAATATGCAGAGAACAAAGCCTATCAATCGCTTGACCTGAGCACTGATTGTGTAGTCCCACTCACTGAACTGAAACACAACCAAATATACATATATATTACCCATGATTCTCTACTTCAAGAGCAGGAAGTTCTGTCGCTGTGACAAACGCACCAAACTACATTTATAATTCTTGATATTTTAAAGTTTCCTGGCTGGATATCAGAGATGAACGCTGGTTTTTAATGACTTCTATTTTAACTGATCTACAGTTCAGCATTACTCTTGAACTCACTGGGTCTGATTTCAGCAGTTTAAGCTGCTGACTATCAATCAGTTAGAGGGAGATTGTATCTGCTCACCAAAGTTACACAGAGCAAGAACAGGTGTTCAGGATGTCCACCAAAATGATTGTGAAGCTGTTATTTTAAGGTAAAATAGTTATATCATGTTGCTTTAAATAAACATTACGTTGTTTTGAGTGGACGGAGCTAAAAACTTAACGAGCTCTAAACTCCTCTCACCAGTATTGAAGTTGGTCTGTGAGGCAGGAATCATCCTGTTGGCTGACTGAAGGCTGGTCTGAGGAAAAGCTGGACTCTGCCTCCTCCTCTTACTGGAGTGAATCTCCATGGTTGTGCTGGGAAACACCTCAATGTATCTGCAAATATTGAGCAGCAAATTGACAAATATGAGAAGGAGAAGAGATGCTGGTAAAATCAACATCAGGCCTGTTTCCTACCGGTTTCCTATGACGTCTCTGTCTCTCTGCAGAGCTTCGTCTGTCGCTTCCTGGGAGGAAAACTGCACATAAGCCTCCCCAGAGTTTCTTCCTTTGTGGTCTCTGACAATGGTGATCCCATTCTCCAGTAGATCCAGACCTGCAAATTAAAGAAAGATTGTAGCTCTTGTTAAAGCAGTGGTATCCAGTCAAAGTTCAGAGGCATAACGACACATATCTGCTGTTCCCTCTACATGTGGAGGTGAGGGAAGTTTGAGGTGGTTTACCTGAAAAGAACTGGGCGATGTCGACCTCGGTGCAAGAGAAGGGGAGGCCTCTGAGCCGCACCACCCAGTTAGTTTTGGGAGCCTGGTCGGCTGGAGCCTGGATGGCTTTCTTCAGGATGATTTCGGCGTCTTTGTTCGTCACTTCAAACACTGTAAACACGCGCACAGCAGGACAGATAGGTTTGCCCTTTAATTACTGTACATTCATTGTTCTGTTGTGTCTGCCACTGCTGACGCCCACTTTAGAAATGTTAAAGAAACTGCATCTTAACCTTTTTAAGTGATACTTTCGGTGTGTTTTGGTCTGAACTGGACTCTTCATACAACCATGTCAAATTATACCTTGTCTGAAAGCTCTAACTCTGAATTCTACATGTGCAAAAGCATTTTATTGATTTGATTTGACTGCATTTGGGTGTCAGACGATAGCGGGTGCTGATGGAAGAGACCAGCATCATTCTTTTATGTATAAGGCTTAACTTACACACTGCTTTCCTAACTTTATACAACAAGATGTAACAAATATACATACATATATAACTTTCCTAAATTGTTAAAAAAAATATATATATAAATACAGAGGTCCATTACTTTGAAATACCACTCCTTATTTCAATACAATAGCTCCAACATTACCACTATTTAAGCCTCATATAAAGAAACATCTGTGCTGTGGTTAATGTGCTCAGCGTAAGTGTTCATGTGCTACTTGTTTGTGTTTTATGTCAGTTTCATGCACGACTATTTGTTGCTGTCTAAAGTGTTATCTTAAGGAGAAAAGTATTCAGTACTAGAACAAATAAATCCTAGAGGGGAGTTTTTATATTTTATATTATTAAATTAAAATAATATAAAATTATTAACCTGCTGCAACTGCACTGACTCTGTACAAATATTACCTGAACTGTTTGACAAAGAGAGAGGATTTCTAAAGAAGTCTGACAAACTGATTCACAGTTTTATCTTCATTTTAAAAAATAAACAAAAACCAAAGCAAAACGGTCGTGACGTCAAATAAAGCTTCCAGCTGTATTTAAGCGTTCAACAAAGAGGCGAACCTTCGATGTATCGTGGGCCGAGGTACTGTCGGTGCTTCTCCAGAGCTTTGCTGACGTCCTCCTCGTGCTCTACCTCTATGAAGGCTTGTCCCGACGGCCTCCCCATTTTGTCCACGGTGAGGTGGATCCCGTTCACCCCGTTACAGATCCTGCACTCTGTACTCACAAAACAATATGTCAGGACAAGAGGCTTAGACACAGTGTATTGTTTAGGTAACTTTTCTTTAACTGAATGGCAGACTCACTTCTCTGTGCAAGTGACAATAAAGCTTTTGACTAGAAATAAACATTTTTGTTGATGATTAAGCAGCTAAAGAGTTACGACAAAGACAAGTTGTGAGGCAAGATATTTTACAGATGAACAATAAATGGATAGAATTGACATTTCTGCCCATCAATCTATATATTATGGCACTGAATAATGGCCAGAAAACGGATTTTACAGATAATTATGATGTCACAGTTGAGCTGACCTTTGACTTTTTGGATATAAAATGTCATCACTTCATCATTTTATTCTTTTAAACCTTTGTAGGAAATAATTGGCGTATGAACTCCTCCAAAAATGTGTGGTTCTGTGTGGTCACAGTGACCTTGACCTTTGACCTGAGTGAACATCTGTGCCAAACCTGAATCAGGTCTCTTGAGGTGTTCTCTCATTCATGAGAATGGGACGGCCACCAGAGCGGAGGCATTAAACCTTTATAAAATCGATAATGTTGGCTGGCTGCCATTTTGTTTGAGCTTCTGGAGTGAAAATCCAAAATCTCACCTGAGAAGAAATGCAGGAGATTATCAGCCGAGCATGACCACGGGAGGCCTTTCACCTGCACGATATACACCTCCTTCTTCTCTGGTTCTGAAACGGTCTGGTAGGCCGGCAGCGGTGGGTATTCATCCTCATAAGGCGCCTGGAAGACAAGGTGTCAAATGTGACTATTTAGCTGCAAATACAGCCTCTATTTAGAACACTTAAAACACCTTGTTGATGAAAGAGGTCAGAGGAGCTTGGCCAGGCTGGTTGGAGCTGACAAAGAGGGTACAGTTACTCAGATAACCACTCGGTGTAACTGTAGGGAGCAGGAACACATCTCAGAATAAACAACTTGTCAAATCTTGAAGCTACAACAGCAGAGGACCAAGTCGGTCCCCAAAATCTAAGGCTGGAAGAACTAGCCTGAGAATGTTTAGTATCTCTGTGTCAGCGCTGCAGTTTGATCTGTGATGACATGCCTCCTGCTGTTTCCACAATCCTGCTCAATGTTTGAGTGGTTAATAGTTTTGTTAATCTTGTTACTATTGCTGTTGCTGCTTTTAATAGCCATCATTATCCTTAATAATATTACGTACATCTCTGTATAGATTCTGTATCATACTATGCCCCACCCCCGTCTTAATCCAACCGGTCGAGGCAGATGGCCGCCCCAACCGAGTCCGGTTCTGCTCGAGGTTTCTGCCTCTTAAAAGGAAGTTTTTCCTTTTTCCACTGTGGCGATTGTTAGGTCTCTCTGTAAATTTAGTATTATAAAGAGTACGGTCTAGACCTGCTATATATGAAACGCGCCTTCAGATAACTGCGCTATATAAATAAAATTAACTAGACTTTGACGATCAGTAATTTGAGTTTTCAACGTGACTAATAACTTCAGTTATCAGATAAATGTAATGGAGTAAAAAGTACAATCTGTATCTGAACCGTAGAGAAGCACAAGTGTACTCAAGTAGAGTACAAGTACCTCTGAACGTTACTTTAGTACTTTAGTTGACTCACCTTGGTACAGAGGCCGTACTGACTGGTTTTCACCGCGGACTGCAGCTGACAGAGTCTCTGTAAACAGCCTGTCCCCCGGGTCGTTGATGTCCATGTTCGCTGCTGGATGAAGCCGCAGCGGGTACCTGACAGCACGCCGCGTCTTGTTGTGACGCCTGTCGGTAACGTTGCCTGTCTGACTGCGACACACCGCTGCAGCAGGAACAACAGAGACCTACAGTTACCGGACATTTTGGGTAAGCTAACACATCAGCGCAGCGGCGTCTGGAGCTGAAATAAATAAATATCTGGACGGTTTAAGGTTTGTGTTTTCTCTGAGTTTAGCCAGTTCTTTTAGCTGGCTGCCGGTTTAGCATGAGGTCGGGAAGCTGTCTGGCTCACGTGGGTCAGTCAAGGGCAGAGTTTTAACGGAACTGCGAAGTTAGCAACGGTATGCTACACATCCGGTTTTTACTTTTCAAAATAAAGGTCGAAACATTAACTACAAAGCTAATAAATACTGTAGTGCGTTGTTTTTATTTTAATTATGTAACATCTACTTGTTTTATTCTGTTATAAACAACATATATTCATAAAATAAAACAATAAAAAAAGAAAATAGAAAAAGAAACATATTTTATATTTATTTATTTATTTTAATCAAGGGCCAATTACTGCCTGTTAAATTTATCTCAAGATCTTCATCAGCCAATTAGGCTCAGTCAGTGAGGATAAAAGACATGTAATTAAAAACAAACATATAAAATAAACAACAAAATATATAAATCATTATTAATTGAGTCAAAAAAGTTTTTTAGTAATATATTTATAGTTGTTTAACCTCTTGCAGATAAAGTAAATCACTACTTGTGATTTTGTTAACAATTAAGCACAAATATAGCAGTCGAACTAAAATAAATAAATAAATAAAATAATTAAATAAACTTTAAACTTTATGTTTGCATATCTGCTGTTATTTACTTATACATCAACTTTTAAGAATCATCCAAGCAAAAGTGTTTAGTTTGCATTATTGTTATTGTTGTTGTCATTATTTTTCTTGTTATCAGTTGTTACATGTATAGATCACCTATATATATAAAGTTTAATTCAAATAATCTGCCCACATCAGAAAACGCTAATTAGCTATAAACAGAAAAAAGGTGAATGAAAACATCCTTAAGTTCCCATTAAACAGCATAAACACACAGTTTCTTAAACACCACTAGAATTTTGAAATATTCATATAATTCCCAAATAAAATATTTAAATAATTATATTCAACTTCTCTGCAGTCACTTAATTTTAATTAAAAAGCTTCACAGGATGTGATGTTGATGCAAACTTCTGAAACTTGACAACAATTTTCTCCCGCAAGTGCTTCCTCTCTCTTTCTCTGCTCCTGCTAATGTTTAATGTACACTGCCATCTAGTGGTTCGGATGTCATAAAAATAAATACTCATGTCATAGCAATGAAATGAAATGATTTTCATTCCTCCATTCAGTCACACAGAGGGATTTTAATTCAGGTTTTGAAGCAGTTAGAGCCCAGAGATGTTTATCGGCAGAAACTAATTTAGATACTGCTGAGCCCTGCGACTCTGAATCTTCTCTCCCACTACATGTGTGGTATTACACACCACCAAACTGCCTCCAGGACTGTCAATTTATAAGTTAGTTTTGGTTTGAGCTGCAGCAGGAGACACTTTAATTAGTTACGATTCTGAGTAGATAAGATAAAATGAAATCTGAATCATGCCCTCGGGAGAAATGTGTGATTAGAGCAAGACAAAACAGGATATTTAAAGAGAGAGAAAAATGTGATATTTGTGCTTAATATTATATGCAGTTCTTCTGCAATAGGAACGAGATCTGAGTGCAGTTTGATAGTCAAACTGTGAGCTGGTGCATTTTATTAAAATGTGCATATTTTGGTCAAACATGCAGCTCATTGTTGAAGAGGAATGTTGTCATTCTCTCACATATTTGGTTACAAAGATGTGTTGAAAGCTCTTCTATTCAAACATCTCCAGGAAAATCTTTTTACTAATGTCAGGGCCTCAACTAATGATTATTTTTCATTAATGATAAATAAAATAAAATGTCAGACAATTGGGAAAATATCCATCATAATTTCTCTGTCAGAGATGATACACAAATACAGAGAAAAGCAGAAAAAATGCAAATTTAAGAAGCTGCTACCCGTAAATACCTGCCATAATTTGCTGGAGAAGTGACTCCAATGATTAATTTACTACCAAAATACAAATGTTTTTTTCGGTCCAGTTCATGGCTGCAGGTTTGAACTCAGAGTCAGAGTTGTAATTGTTTTGTTTTTTTTCACCTGTGGATAACCACTATGTCTTAGACTCTTAGACTATTATCTGTCCAAATTCTAACATGTGAACCCTCTGTAACCAGTGCAGCTGTCACTGGCAACAATGGTCATGGTCAAAGGTTATGTCCTCAGTGTTGTCTTTGAGAATTTGGTGATTCTAGCAACCTTTAAAAGTCTTTCTTAAGGCTAATTCTGGTCTTATTTTGAGGCATTTAAATAATGTTGTAACTCTAAACATATATTTTTTACAGTTACAGTTTTTCTCTGATATTACCAAGATATGTGTGTGATCAACATCAATGATCCACTTTACTCAAAAATCTGGTGACAACGATGGACAGATCTTAGCCAAGCTCATTCATTTTCAGACCCATGCCACTTTTATTCTTGGGCTGGAAAGTTTCATATCTGACTTTAGCTCTTTTGCCACCACAAATAAACTCCTATGTTACTCATTCCAAATTAAAAACTGAGTTTGTGAGACCTCTACAGGTGGAGATTGGAATAACAGCTTCTTTACTTTTAAGTGCATTAATATGAACGTCGCATAAACATGAATCAGAGCAATGAAACAGTAATGTAATTTTTGTTTTTTATTTATTTTAATCATCATCATTGTCGTGAGGCAGGATGCTCTGGCTGGTGCAGCGCTCCATCTGCAAACTGTAGGAATATTTACTTTTCCAAGCTTTGGAGACAGTGAGCTCACTGGTAAAAACAACATCTCAAGTTTTTTCATCTGTTGAGCCCAATCATGAAAAATAGACAAGTACACTTTCCAAATCTGCACACCACCATATGTAAAAGGATATTGGTTTCAAACTGTCATCATTTGGACTCTGGCTGAACTATGACGTTCTTAAAATGTCTAAACCAAAGTAAATCATAATCTGAGCAACTGAGCCAGTTGTGTGACACAGTTTCAAAAACCAGTTACACATATTCAATTCAGTTTTATTTATATAGCGCCAAATCACAACAGAGGTTATCTCCAAGCACTTTTTATATAGAGCAGGTCTAGACCGTACTCCTCATATTATTATAATTACAAAGAGAGACCCAAAAAATCCAACCATGAGCAAGCAACAGTGGCATGGAAAAACTTCCTTTTAAGAGGCAGAAACTTTGAGCAGAACCAGACTCAGGGGGGGCGGCCATCTGCCTCAACCAGTTGGGTTGAGAGGGGGGTGGGTTTTCTTCTATATTCCCTCTATTGTCATCTCTTTTATTTGTCAGGAGGACTTCAACTTCTACAGTTGCAGAAGTAAAATCTGGGGCGTTCAAAGACAAGAAGTTGAGCATTGGAGAAAGACTTGTGGTTGCAGAGTTAAAGTTGCAGACCATAAGATTGAGATAGAAGAGGCATGGTTTTGTCTGGGTTTTCCACAGACTGACAAGAATTTATCAGAAGGCTAGAACGACTTCAGCCTCTGTGGCTGGAGAAGCAACAAGCTGCTTTGTGGGAGGGGTTCAATGAGACCATGAACAGATTCTGAGAAGCTGAAGAAGAGTGTGAGGCAGCGCTCCATCAATGCTGAGCTCAAGTGCAGACTTGGGCGATGAAAGAAAAATCTGAACGATAATGCTCCCATCACACCACAAAAACTGCTCAGAAATGTCTTCAGCATCTGTGGGATGATCCTCATCCTGCAAACCCACAGGACCCAAAGGATCTGCTGCCAATGTCCCGGTGCCAGACACTACAAGAGATCTTCAGAGATCCCATGTCCATGCCCCAACAGGTCAGAGCTGTTTTGCCAGTATGAGGGGGGCCTATACAGTATTAGGAAGGTCCCACAGGTACTGAATCAGATTGGGATCTGGGGAGTTTGGAGCCCAGGTCAACAGCTTTGGCTCTTTGCCATGTTCCTCAAGACATTTCTGAGCAGTTTTTGTGGTGTTTGACACAATTCAATAGGTCTCCAAACACTGCAGCCACAGCTGAGCCACACACATCATCTCCAGCAGAAGCATCAATATTAACTAATAAAAGGACAAAAACGTAACCAATAAAATATAAGTAAAATGTATTTTACTCACCGAAACTGCTGATTATTTGTAGACAAAGACATTCTCAGCTCTAAAGCGAATTAAAACTTGTGCGAGAAATACGACTGGACAGACTCGAGTTTCAGCGTTTGCCTTCATAGCGATAGAAAAGGACTTATTGTTGGAACTGAGACGTACCGATAACCTCTACAACAGAGTATTTGAACTCTCCTTCGTCGTCCAGCCACCGTGGGTTGAAAAAACAGCTATTAAATCTATGCTAACGTGTTTTAGCTTGCGCTAGTAGCTATAGACGCCATTTGCTAGCCCTGACCGCTAGATGGCAATGATCTCGCCGATTCGAAATCTGATTGGTTAAAGGATCCGCGAGGCAACAGTTTCATTGCCAGAGGCAGATTTCTGTTAGCATGGCAACATAGAGCTGAAATCTGATTGGATAAAAGCGCTAGCATAAACAGACTGTATTGAAAGTAGCATAACCAAGAGGAAATGAGATAAAAAGAGTAGACTATTGGAAATAATATTTAAACACAATTATATAATTAGATAGTGATACAAACACGCTAGAATAAATCCCAAACACAGTGCAGCAGTGTCTTTATTGCCAGAGAACATCTGCTCTGTTAAAGGTGAAAGGTGAAACGTGAAAGGCGATTGCAGGAGAACAGGAAATTCACACCTGAATTTGTCTGTAGTTCCAGCTTCAACAGAAGTAAATGGGAAACAGGGTGACTATTCATATAGCTACCGGATAAGTAATGTAACCAAGCCTTAACTGGGCCCCTCAGGGTACTTCAGCAGGTTAATCCAGCCACGGATGGAAGCTGCTCTGCAAAATCTGACGAGTATTTATAATGGGCAGTTTGTAAATGGACTACATGGGTAATAATTAAATTTTTTTGCCTTTGTTTTCTTTCTTTTGGCACTTTAGCAATTTAGATTTTTAGCCACCTACATCATCTGATCAGTGTGAAATGCATTCATTCAATCTGGGATTACATGATAAGACAGAAAAACACCACAGGGGGACTGAGGCAAGTTCTCCAAGATGCTTGGAACAATATACCTGTCAAGTACTTTGTGTGCATGTGTATTAAATTGGGAATTTTTTTTCCTGTGTGTGTGTGTTGCATTCAAATAAAAACTTTTCAAGTCATTCATTCTGATTTTTTTGTACAGAATCCCACCATTTTTCCTCTCCTACCGATTCGAAGCAGTACCTGAAGGCAACACTGGTCACCCACAAAATGAATAAATGAAAAGAGAGAGAGAAAGAGAGAGAGAGAGAGAGAGAGAGAGAGGTGGGAAAAAAAGAAAACTCCAGATCACATGACCGCCTCCGTTATTTCCTGCAGCAGCTACCTCTCCGCTGCTCGCTCCTGCCTGCGACAGCACAGCAGCGGTGTGGTCGCTCTGAACGCACGTTAACGGGAAGAAAAAACAGTCCACACGTCGTGAAGGCCTCACTGTAAACCCTGTTGCAGTCACAGCGACGACGGATATAAACACACACACACACATACATATACATATAGTTTTTTCTAATCTTAGTGGCTCTTTTTTGTATTTGATAGTCTTGTGAAAAAAAAAGAAAAAAGGAAAAAAGAAGAAGCCAGTCCTCATAATGGCGACAGCTGCGGTGTCTGCCCCTGCTGGCTGCGGCCCCAGCCCCGGGCCGGGAACGGAGCTCGTCCGCGGGCAGGCCTTCGACGTCGGGCCTCGGTACAGCAACCTCTCCTACATCGGGGAGGGAGCCTACGGGATGGTGTGGTAAGTCTACCCAAAGGGGCTCTTGTTTACTTTTACACCCCCAGCCTGTTCACATTATCGCTTGAGAGTTTACCCCCCCCTGTCCGTTTTAGCCCGACATAACGTTAGCTAACTTACCTATTTTCGTCCGTTAACCACAAATGAAAAACGTTATATTTTAGCTAGCGAGCAACAGTGTCATTAGCTAAATGAAGACGGTGTCCATTTGTGAAGGAAACAGATTTAACCACAACTGAGTTAGCCGATTTTTTTCCTCTCCTGTCTGGTGTTTTTTCATGTTGATGAGAAGTCCTTGGACTTTACTTGGAAGTCTATTTCATTCAGTTTGCAACTTGCATCAAAAGTGAACGGAGTTCTGCATTAAAAGCCATTAGCCTCTTCTTTGGCTGAGGTTTTATTGCATCTTCAGATTGTATAATGAACAAATCTGCTATTTTAGTCTGTAATACTTCTACAGCAGGCACCCAGCAGGGTGTGTGCAATCCTCTACTTCAAATCAACATGGATTTTACTTCACTTTATTGTATATTTTATCTCTCAAACTAGTGTCATATCCCTTTTTTATACTCCACAGTTAAGTGTGTAGGTTTTCAGACATAATCAGAACAGGACTTATACCCATCACCTACTCCTACATCTTATTTTTCACCATAAAATTTCCATGTGTTCTCACCCACGGTAACTGTGTGTGTGTGTGTGTGTGTGTGTGTGTGTGTGTACACTATGTTTAGGTTTCCTTGCAGATATTTGCATTAAAAAATACCTAAATGTATCTGCAGGAGTAAAGCAAGGGGTTTTTTTCCTGTACATTTGTTTCTGTAGCTGATGCAGATGGCTGGTTGGTACAGGTAGTATGTGAAGGAATGACATGCTATCAGGGATGTAGTAGAGGACATACTCAATTTATGCTCCATTTTATTTGTAATATACAGGTTTTATCCCCTTCTACAGCATGACACCCTCATAGTCAACCACAAAGATGATGGCATCAGGTCAAATTCATCTCACGTCTTTCAAAAACAGCAGATCTTGCTGTTTCTCCAGCCCGTGGTGAAGTATTTGACCTTAGATGTGCACACTGTACTGTATTATATAATATATTGTCCTTGTGTCAAACAACAGCAGTGTAGTTCTTTCTTCTTCCGTAGTGAGAACACAGATTTGACTCGTAGCCTGCCTACAGACTAGAGAGTGCACAGCAGGTTGTTTAGCATCTTTTATGTCTACAAAATGGAAAATCCACCAAACGCTCACAGCCACCGTTGTCACTTTTATGATCTCCTGTCAATCAGTGATCAGTGCATGGCTGTACAGCTCAAGGCAAGCAGACCAGATAAAGATATTGTTCACCAATAAAAGCCACAGTGTAAAGAGTTGTCTGTGAGGCTGCTCTGGCTTTAAAAGAGACAGTAATACATTAGAGCGAGAGCTTAAAGCTGGGGAGTGATGGTCTGAGTGACATAACTGCAATTCAGATCAAAATAATTTCAGAAATTCACATCTGATACAGTTGATCCAACACTATTAGGTCTAATTTTGAGTTTGTGTTTTGAGTTGAAGGCTTTACTTTGCTCGTATTACTTGCGATGGGCATTTATTTGTTATTTGTACCACTACACTAATAAATTATTAACCAAAAGGATCTGCAGATTAATCAATAGAGATGAGTGGCACTCTTACTGTGTGCTGAAGGAATCATGGTTTAATTAAACTCAGCTGTTAACACTACATGTAAATACAGTTTGATTACCTGTATCTGTCACAAATGTAGAAACTGAGATTTTTGCACTGCCCCAAATAGACAAATAAATAATCAAACTAGAGCTGAAACAACCAGTTGTTAAACAGAAAATCAATCACCAACTGTTATAATAATTAATTGCTTGTTAATTGTAAAAAATGTCAAGCATTCATCTGCTCCAGTGTCATATTTGTGAGAAATAACTGCTTTTGTTTACGTTATTTGAAAGTAAATTGAATATTTTGGAGGTTTAAGCAGTTTTCCTGGAACAAAAAAGCAATTTGAAGATGTTTTTGGATTGCAATCGACAGTTTCTAAAAAAATATTTTATGGACTAAATGATTTATAGGGAAAATAATCTGATCTGATTAAGCAATAATGGAAATAATCCTTATGTACAGCCATAAAACAAACAAGATTTAATGGAAATAATTTATGGAAATGACAAATACAGTAACATAAAGTGTATTTGACTTTATTTTGATCCAGAGAAACCATTATTGGGGGGGGAAATACAGGGTTTTGATTGACAATCAAACTTAAATCACAATTTTCTCCAAAACTACACTCACACAAAAACAACAAAGAGCTGTTTTTGTTAAAAGAAACACTGGGCATGTCGTCCTCTTAGCTAACAGTTAATGATGGTACGTTACAAGTGGTAACTTGTGGGATTTTCTTCACCTTTAGGCTTGGTTCTCACTGTCTCTCATTCGTCGGTCTCAGTGTGCGGAGGCGTCGCTGTGATGTTTTACAGCTTCAACTTTCTTTTACTGTAGTTTCTGTTTCTGCAAGCAGCGCTCTCCCTTCATTATCTGCTCCCCCGTGCTGGCCATCAGACGAGGGGGGTTCCTGCTTCCTACCCTGGGCTTTCCTCCTCTGGTTACTGCAGATGCGACTTCCAGTAATGTGAAATGCATCAGTAATATCACAGATCATCTTTAAACAGTCAATTAGCGTGTTGTGGCCGGTTGATCACAGCTCTGGAATGTTTTAATCCACTTGTAGGATACGTCCGGGCAGGTGTAAAGGAAGCCTCTCAGGTCACAGCAAAAAAAAAAACTTTCATTAAAATGTGACTCTTGATAATCTTCCAAATGAACAACGATAGGGTTAGGAGTTACAGCCTCAACTGTATACAGGAAACAGCCTTAAAAAAAAACAAAAAAAACAATGATTTGTGAGTTTAAAGTAAAGTGTCTCATGTTTCCTGACATCAGAGATCACAAATTACAGCAACAAGCTCAGACAGGTCCATTATGCTTGACTAGGGTTACAGGAAACTGGCAAATGACGGGTTACAAAAACTTTATGTCCATTATATGTGAACTTTTTTTTTCTTTTCTCAGTTGTAAGTGGCACTAAAAGTGCAACAACATAAACTGTTTGGTTTATAATTTGAGCAAGAGTTGTGGTTCATCGTCATTTTTAATGATTTCAGTCATCCTCAAGCCTTTAAATGACTGTATATACACTGAAAACAGTCCCAGCTCTCTCTGTTTTCCTGTAATCTCCACTCCGGTTCTTTTCTTTGGTGGTTGTTCTCTGTTGTTCTCAGAGAGTGGGTGATGTGTTGCACTTGTCTTCTTGCTGCGTTCTTCTTCAGACCTGTGGTTTTCAGTCAGTTGGTCATGCTGCTTTGATGTGCAGCAGCCAGAGAAAGTGGTGCAGAGTGTACTTTACAGGCGCTTCTTGGTTTGCATCTGAAATATTTTTAAATCGCACCAGGAAGTTCTTCTTTTGTGGTAGCATTGCACCAACTTATATGTATTTATACATCCACCAGCCTTACCATCTTATGAACAGATTCACTTGGTGCTGCAGTCAGCAAACGTTATGGGACAGAACAACTGGATTTAAGCTCTTATTTTATTATATACATTTTAAGCATAAACACACATTAATAAAATAAGGTTTTAACAAAATAAGAGAAGATGATTGTTACATAGTAAGGTGTTTTTGATTAAAAAAACTACAGTTAAAAGCCTAATTTATATCTTACAAGAGCTTTGTTAAGTCAGATTTATAGGAATATATGAATATATATTCATCGTTTGGTCTATCTGATAATGATCTCTTCAAATATCTTCTAATATCTTCTTCACAAGTCTAAAACCCAAAGATTTTGAGTTCACTCTTCTACATCCTGCCATTTGAGGAGCTGGAACCAGAGAATTATAAAGAATTTTAACTTTTGTTTTTGCTTGAAAAATGGCAGATTGTTTAAGCTCTAGCCTGGTTACACATTAAGGTTTATTCACATACAGCATGACGTGAATAAACAGTGCCAAAGTGTGACATACTCACTCCTCCGTGG
This sequence comes from Lates calcarifer, assembly GCF_001640805.2. Lineage (NCBI taxonomy): Eukaryota > Metazoa > Chordata > Actinopteri > Centropomidae > Lates > Lates calcarifer. The sequence goes on from NC_066845.1 coordinate 24,247,432, forward strand.
TCAATCGTGGGCATATTTTAGGACGTGTCTGGGACAGTTTGAGGTCCTGCTGTGGATGTTTGTGCTGCATCTGAGGAGGCAGACGACCAACTACCTGGATCCTTTGACCCAGAGCAGAATCTGACAATCTGTGTGATTGTAATGTTTTTATTCACGGTGCGAAAACTCAGAAAAATCAACCCTCTTCGGGAAAAAAAAGACTTTTTCGCTACATACTGTGTTAAATTTCTCATCACACAAACAGCAGTTTGAAAAAATAAACTGGCGTGTAATGATCCATAATGAATTTACTTCCAGTATCTTTTAATAGTGCACAACATGGCGCAATAATCTCTGCTTCAGGATGCAAGTCCTTGGCAATAAAAGTTGCGATAGAGTTTGGAATTTGCTTTTCCCTTTCTGAGTTGGGTGGAAGCTTTGACATTGCTTACTCGATGGTTCTCTGGTTGGCTGCAACTACAACCAGGTGTTTTTCCTCCTCCTCTGGGTGGAAACATATAATATGGTTTCTTATGTTTGTCATGTTTCCAAAATGTTTTAGTTTAGTTTAACACAACTTGCAGATAGTGTGGCTCTTGTCCACATCCTTCTTCCATATGCAGAGGGTTGGATTTCTTGCTCAGCCATCTTATATGAGAGTTTCATCTTTTGTGACCTTCAGTCCTACAGCTGGAGCTACAGACATGTGATAACACAACTTGAATTTTTGTCACTGAAGACTGCAGATGCTCAGATCTAAACATGTTGCACAATTCTGTTTTGAAACAGAAGAATGATACAGGAACTAAGTTTCTCCACCATCTCCGTGCAGCCTTGAAGCACTTAAAACGAGCTTCATCACACAAAAGATCATGCAGGGACATGGCGAACAATGTTGAATCAAAAATGCAAACTTGGTGGTCGAGGATTTCAGTCAGGAAACCCGGGCTAATATGTAAATATATCTTGTAAACTACAAGCTCTGCGACGTGCCATCCTGTGACAGCTACATTGTCTATTTGCAGTTGTCCTTTTGTAGTCTTTTAGTCTTCAATATTTGATCTAAATACCTCGTTAGTGAGAGGGTTTATGGAGCTAATACCTGCGTCACCTTTTGTCCCACCAGCTTTTAGTCCTCAGTGTATTTTCTCATGGAGCGGGTGAGAAGCTGAAACCTGATGCAGGGCGTTACTGTACACATGCCATGCAAAATCAGTGTCAACTAATGTACCAGAAAGGAGAATTTTGACATTTAACGAGGGTAAACTTATTTTGTTAGTCCTCCTAGCTGTGGGCACCCTGTTCAAATTTCATCAGAGATTAAAATAGACTGTGTTTCTTGGGGATTTAAGTTTAGCTGCAGCAATTCTAGATGTAAAACAAGTGAATTTCAGTGTAGAGACTCTCCAGTGTAGAGTTTGTGTGAGGACATGCCGTGTTACAAAATCTGCTTATGTTTGACTGTATGGTAAGAGGGCGGTCGACTGTGAGGCATGTCTGTGTCATTTTCAGAGTAGGTCTATTTTTGTTTTCAATAGCCTCTTGTTGATGGTAAGGCTTGCTGCATGTCAGGGCTCTCCAGCGGGGGGGGGGGGGGGGGGGGGGGGCGAGGGGGGGGCGAGCAGATCGACGGTGCAACCGAGCCTCTTAAACACAAGCCTCGGTTTACACACACAAAGACACACACACCGTCGGCTTACACAATCACAAGATAACTTCTGTGATGATATTCAGGAGCTGCCGTGGCACACTCTGCCTTTTCAGACCACCCACATGAACAGTTAGATCACGGGGGAAACGCTGCTGAAGTGGCTCCTGCTTAGAAAAAGTTTGATATCTGAAAAGATTAGTGGTCAGATTCCAAGAAACAAAACAATGAGATGATGGTAGACACAGTCATGTTGTTTGTTTATTGTTGCTGCATCGGTCAGGCACAAAAAGCTAAATGAATGTAACTGATAATACTAAATTTTATAATGAAATGGAATCCTTCAGTACCAATATCTGTTGATTTAGCGTCATATTTGCTTTGAATTTTAACACATTTGTTTGAGTTTTAAACCAGTTGAAAGATGCTGAATGCTATAAAAAGCATACTGATAGTTACAGTAAATCTGACATGACCTGAACACATCATTATAATTCAAATAAAGCTTTATGTTGATTTGAAACTGTTTTACTTAAAGTTGAAAAAAATTAATCATTTTAAAGCTGCAACTAATAGAAAACTAATCTGCACCTTTTTTGAGAGTTGTTGTGAGTAATTGTTAGAAAGAACAAAAGTACAAATTCTCTGGTTTCAGCTTCTCAAATGTGAATATTTTCTATTTTTCTTAGTCTTACATGACTGTAAGATGAATATCTTTAGGTTTTTGGACAGTTGGTCGCAAACAAAACAAAACATCTAGACTATGAGAAACTGGGGTGGGCATTTTTCACAGTTTTTTGATGTTGTATAGGCTGACTGACTAATCAGTTAATCAGGAAAATAACCGAACGATCAATCAATAATAGAAATAGTTGTTAGTTGCAGTTGAAAAATACCTAATCAGCAGTCAAAACCAGCAAATCCTCACAAATGTTGAAAGTTTTTCATTCAGCCAGTAATTTTTTGTTTTTTTCTACTTAAGTGAAAAAAAACCTAAACAGTAAACACGTCTCTGGTTAATGTTTCATCATAAACCGTTAATCCTAATTAAATTTCCTCCTCCTCCTCCCGGTGATTCCGACTCCTAATCTCGATCTCGACTCCTTGACCTCCTCCTGATTCTCAGCCGCCGCTCGCTGCTGCTGATGCCCCGCTTCATCCTGCCACGAGCCGTCCCTCTTCAAATGCCACCGTGACGCCCGTCTCCATGGCAACCCCTCTGCCTCTGACATCAGTACCACCACTCCACAGCCAATGGAGGGAGGGAGGGGAGAGAATGAGAGCCTTGACACTGAAAATCCTGTTGTGCAATTCAGAAGGAGATGTAATTTGTGTAATTTGGGGCGATTACGCCTGCCAAGACGAGCACGACGATGACGACTCCTGGTTCAACAAGCACGTTAAAAAATAAATTTAAAAAAAAAACGTTGCGTGTTACAGCAAGGCTGATACCGACATCCATCATTGTAGCGCTGCGCTGCTGTTGCTTGTTCACTTTCTTGCAGCTTCATATTTCTCAGGAAATCTAATTCAAATGAGCACAAACCCTCCTGCTTATGTTCCAGTATAAGATATAAGGGCTGTTATGTGTGATTTTATATTATAAGTGAAATTTGCAGAAGTGGTCAGACGGCTTTGATGGAATCTCTCAGTCTCATTTTAATGTCATAATATAAGCCTGCATAGGTTGAAGTTGCATTTAAAAGCACACACATAAGTGGAGTGCCGTCATTTTTAAGTGAAGTCGTGTTAATGTAGGCACAATCATCTCATCTTATCTCAGGACTCTGACGTTTTCTGCAGCTGCCACTGTTGTGCAATGTTAAAGCAACAAGACCAGTAACATATTTAGAGTTTTCTGTGCTTTTCTTTGTCTTTGAAGTTCCCTTCCCTGTTTAGCTGATGTTCTAAATTACCTGCATGAGTTACAAATCACCAGTATGGTTTGATAAACAGGTTGTGCAAACAGATGTTGGTTTTCCTGCAGGGTAGGATTGAAGCCAAAACGAACAGCTGTAGTGTTTGTGTCAGATCTTCTATGGTATTAAGGCTACACATGAATTATTTGGGGGTTTTTAGTCTATGAAAATGTCCCAAAATGTCCAAGTTAACACCCTCAGATACTTAAGTCTTTTTTTTTTCGTCCAGCTGTCCAAAAATATTTAATGTAAAGTAATTTGAAAACAGAAAAAAACAAATATTCACCTTTGAGAAGCAAGAATATGAGAATATTTGCAGTATTTACTTGATTAAACAAGTGATTAATCAGTTAATCTGCAGATTATTTTCTCTGTTGGTCTTATTTTTTCAGTCTAAGACCAAAAGATACTGATCTTAGCGTCACATAAAACAAAGAAAAGTAGCAAATCCTCACAGTTGTGAAGCTGGAACCAGTTATTTTCTGGAATTTTACACAGAAAAACTGACTTGAGGGATTAATTGATTGTCAAAATAGTTGTTAATTAATTTTCGGTTGATGTGTTAAAGTGTTAAATTGGTTGTGATCTTGGATTAAATAGCTGTAATGACAGAGATAAATCTGAGGAGGTAACAGTTTGACGCTAATCTTGTGGAATCCACGAGCTTGCTGATAACGAGCTCAAACAGAGATACAGAGGTCCGAGTGTTTGGTCATCGCCTGAACCTACAGACCAGGTATATATGCGGTGGTAAACAGGAACGGCATCGTGCTTATAGGCAGAGGTTTTTGTAGGAGGGCTGCTGCACTTAAACACCTCTGTATTCCTGGAGTTTGTTCCTGTGTGGGTTATGCTGCCTTCACCACTGATCTGCCTGAGTCAGCAAACCTGAGTTTCCCTTAAATACTCACAGTAAAGTTGAAGGCACAAGTATTTAATCTGACGCCTGTGAAATCATTTTCTTCGTTTATTTAATAATCTGTGTTTAGCCTGATTGTTTTGTCGTGTTGTCTCTTTTTAAGCCTGTTGTGTAACCCAGCTGCTGTTTGAAGAAATGAGAAAAGTGCAGTGACTCTGACAATAAAACACACAACAACTGCTCCTGTCATGGCAGATAGGGCTGATGAAGCAGAGATCTGCTCTTAAAACTTAAAACTCGGTGTAAAAATGAGTTTTGATTCACATTAACTGTGACGTTTTTCGTCCAAGAATGTTTTGTAGTTGTTGTAAGTGAAGCTAAGTGAAGCTGTACGACTGCAGCTAATGATTATTTTTATTACTCTTTAATATATTTGAAGGCCGTTTCTTTTTTAAGTAAACAGAAATCAATGCTTTTTAAGACTTTTGAAGACTCACAGATATCTGTATTTACAGTACATTTATCAGGTGTGATACCGAGTCATAGTTGGTTATCAATCACACCTCTGACTCACAGGGATATTTAGTGTCACCCTTTCATATCTGTACTTTCACTCTCTATATAATCACATCATTATGTTCTTATGTTGTTATCAACAGATGATTGTTTTCATTGTCATTTAAAAGACTGAAGTGACATCTTCAGATGTCATGTTTAGTCTGATCCACAGTCAAATCCAAAGATATTCAGTTTTTTTTTATTTATGACAAAGAAAAGCATCAAATCTTAATCAAATATCAAATAATGTAAAATATCAAATGTTTTACATTATTTTGAATAGTTATAGATTCATTTTCTCTCGATCAACTACTTGATTTCACATTTGAGAAGTTATTTTTAGCTCCTTAAATGTGAGTGTTTGATCCTTTTCTTTGTTATGAATGAAAGTAAACTGAACATCTTTTGGACTTTTGCTTTTTGAAATAAACTTTTTGAACTAGTAAGTTTTTTGGTCTTCGTAAAATAGTGAAAATAGTGAAAACTTGAAGTGATAATTTCCCAGAGCACTTTAAATAGCTTCCCACTCCCAAACCCAAAGATATTCAGTTTAGTGTAATGTGAGGCTGGTAAAAAGCAGCAAATCTTCAGACTACAGAAGCTGGAAGCATCAAATATTTGGTTTTATTGCTTGAAAAATTGGCTTAATTGATTACCAAAAAGTTGCTGATTACTAATTTTGCTATGGGAAATATTGACAGGCATTTTATACACATTTTATACACAAAAGTCTGATCAAATAATCAAGAAATTTAAGGATAATGAACTGGTATCGGTGTATTGGTTATTAAAATATCATGACAGGGTTCCTCCCAGGAAATCATGCAACCAAGATGATGAGCCGCCCTGATCTTGTCGCACCTGAGGTCATAATTGACATTGTTTATTTCAGGTGTGGTAGTCCACCTCCGGGGAAAGAAAAAAAAAAAACACTTCAGGAGACCTTAATGTAAAGCTGGACCCTAACAAAATACTACAGACCACAGTGAGGATCTGTGTAGACCAATATCAAACCTCAGTGTAAATGTGTGCACGGTGCAAGGAGGGAAAAGTTGCTTCCTCAAAGTCACTTCCTCTGAGTTTCATGAGCCTGTGAAAAGGTTTCAGTTTTTCAGTTTCCTGCTCTAAAAAAGCCCTTATATGATATATATTATGACGTTTTAAATGTAAATCTTGTTCCTTACCAGTTGTTGGCAGTAATATTAGTTATAAAGGATTTTTGTATGTGAGAAAAATAAGAAAAAAAAGACCTGTAGCAAACACTGTCCCTGATGCTGCTACAGTCGCTGGGAAGCTCAATGTCTCAGTGTGGATTTTAGCAAAATCTTAAATTAATTAATTGTTTTTAATTCTTTAATCCATCCATACATGTTCTGCTGCTTAGCTGGGACCAGGTCGTGTTGTGTCGTGTATGTTTAATTAATTATATTGTTAGAAATTATTGTTGCTGACTAAAATTCTGCTGCTTTTCCATCATATTAGGCCAGTGTGACTGTGAAACAAGCATTTTATTTAATTCTATGTTGTATTAAAAGAGTTTTTAAAAGTCTCAAATAGACATGAAGTTTTGTTGAGTTAAAAAAAATAAAAAAGATGAGATAAGATGAATTTAATTAATCCCACAGGGGAATTTGCATAGGATTATATTACATAGATTTGTGTGGTGGTGTATGTTTCATGTTTAGGCAGGAAAAGGCAAAACAGGCCAGTAGGAGCCAGAGAGTTGTTTGTGCGGCCTTATTTTATTTTTTTAAGCGTCCTCCGTATTTTACTTTGAAAGGCTTGGCTTTAATAGAGCGTGTATTTTGCTGACGGCATGTTTCCAGTCCACCACTGAGCTGGTTTATCACATAGAACTCATCTTATCGTACATCTATGCAAGGTCTGAGTCAAAAAGTTCTCGTAAACACAAACACTTTAGTCACCTTGCTAGAAACAGGTATTGTGGCTAGGATACACAGTAACAGGAAGTTGTATTTTGATAAGCAAAGAAAAAAAAAGGCAGAAGAAGTTAAATCTGAAATAAATCAGATGTATAAATTCTCAAGTGACCAAATGTGAAGAAAAGAAGAATTTATTTATATTTTGTGCGTGTCCTTGAGTTGTGATTTTAGTTGGCTAACCACTGGTTTCACTTGAAGTATTGTGTGAACACATGTAGGTGATACTCAGTGAAGCCTGAAGTTTGACAACTGAAACCTGTTGGTGAGAGCAAGTGATGCACGTTAGTTCTGAGGAAAAGATTGAACTTCATTGATCTTTCTTCAGAAATCATTTGGTTGCCCGTCAATGCTGTAATTTCCCTGTTGTCGTTGTCTGCCAGAAGCATCAAATTTACTTTTCATCCAGTTTTAAGCCTCATTTTTCTTAAGTTATCAGAGAGACGAGGTGAGCGGACGTTAGTAGCAGCTCGGCTTTACCAAACTGTGTTGGAAAAAAAACCATTTTTTACATGAAATGGCTTTATTCAGCATTTTTACCAGATTTAATCACCAGGTCTGTTTGTTTTAGAGATAAGGAGACCTCTGCAGATAATTCTGCTCCTGGTAAAAACGTCCTGAACGTTCGACACTGAAGCAGTTTGACACTACTTAAAGATGTCTTGTTTTCTCTGACCAATGGTCCAGAACTCATTTGTATTCAGTTTTTTTTTATTAAAAAAGTGCCAAACGTTCCAATGTAAAACTTGAAATTTGAGGATTTTATTGCACTAAGAAATACCCTAAACAATCGATTTAAAATGATCAGTTGTCACGGTTGTTGAAGATTAATTTTCTTGGGTATTTGACCAGTTGTTTTAGCTGTAATGGAAAATAAATAAAAATGAAACAGAGAGAAAACACTGCTGTTCCTCTACTATTTTGATTTAATTCAAATAGTTTAAATTTTTTAATGGATTTTAGGTTCTTAAATGTGAGAATCTGCTGATTTTCTTTGTCTGTCATTGTAATAAATGGAATATATCTGGGTTTTGGACCAGTCTCAGACAAAACAAGACCAGCAAAAACTGTTCATTTATTTCTTTTTGATTGGTTAATCCATTCATCCATCAATTTTTTGCTGCTTATCCAGGTGCAGGTCATGTGCAACGATGTTATTAGGAATTATTGTTATATTCTGTTGGGATGTGCTGACAAAAATGTGATATAAATGTCAATAAATTAATGTAGTAAATAGTGAAATATCATTGTGAACCAGGTGTTAAATTGCACCTGTGTGGTATTAAAAATGCCTTTAAAAAAGTCTTAAATTTAACATGGTGGAACCTGTAGAAACCCTTAAATAGCACCATGCAGAAACCCTCTAATCCTGCAGCAGACTGACTCGCTCGCTGCACACTGCCCTGTGAGTGTTGTTTGACGCCCGTCCCTCCAACACTGACACCACGAAGCGTTGGACTCTTTGACGTCCGTCTTCGTTTGCTCATGGTCGCTCGTGTCTGCACTTCCTCGGTACGTTGTCCTTAAGCGTGGCGAGCTTTTTCCCCTTCTTCCTTCAACCCAGCCCCTTGGACATCGTCATGGTAACAGCCCTATTGCATAACACAGAGGCTGCAGTGTAAAGCCTTGTATTCCCGTCTCCTTGGAAACAGAGCCCCCACCTCCTCTCTTTTCACTAACCCACTCTCCCCTCTCCATGCTCCTTCCTGGGCACTGAGCATGCTCAGAAAACAACACAGAAGCAGAGGAAAGTCATCTCCGAGCATATTCCCCTCAAAATGCACAGAAGTACAACATCTTTATCAATGAATAGATTAAAATAGAATCAGATAAAAGACAAGTAATATATAAGACATAATGCATTTTAAAAGACGTCACCTTGGGGCTGTGAGTAATTGGATCAGGCATTTTTCATTATTTTCTGACCTTAGATGGAACGTAGATATAAACATAAATAATCATCAGTTGCCGCCCTAAGTGATACTGATTTTGCAAGTCATTTATCTAAAGTTACCAAGCGGTCAGAGGACAGGACTGTAGGTCTATTTTTGTAGTGTTGCTTTTGGTTTATCATGCAATTCCAGGCTTCCCTGAAAATTTTAATGCATGCCTGCGGCCAGGGACTGCAGTCAGTCAGTATTTTTTATGCCACAGCTAAAAAAAAAAAAAAAAAAAAAAAAAAAAAAAAAAAACCCAAAGATATTTAGTTTACTGTCATAGAAGAGTAAGAAAAACAGAAAGGATTCACGGATGCAGTGAATCTTTGGGCATTTCTGCTTAAAAAATGGCCCCAAAAGATTAAAAAATCATCAGAATTGTAGTAGATTAACTGTCTGCCTGTGTTCTGATATTAGGGTTTTATAGTCAGCTGTGTTCGACAGGTGCCACCATCAGCTGGTTGTGAGTGTTCAGAAATAAATTCACGTCACTAACAGTCAAAACTAAGGTTACAGCTTTAATTCAAACGTCCTGAGTGCCCGAGAGCAGCAGTCTCAGAAATTAAAGTCCACCCTGCAGCGATAAGACTCTCTCAGTACACTCAGACAAACATACTGATAGTACACACACAGTCAACTTGGTGTACTTTGTACTTCCTCAAAAAGTTCCTTCTGTTACATGCCTGGACAAACTGACAAGGAACTGAAGGGCTTGCCTCAGTAAACATGGTGAAATAAGACTGACCTCACTTCTTTCTGCACTGAATGTGGCTCTAAGGACTGGAGGCAGCGAGTTTAGTGCATTTTCCTTAATTAAATTTCATGTTAAATTTAGTTTTTGTCTTCAAATGTCTTGTTTAGTCCAATGAACAGTTATAAAACACAGAGATATTTATTATTGACAGTGATATAAAACAAAAAGAGTGGCAAACCTTCACATTTAAAGAACTGGAACTACAGAATTTTTGTCATTTTAGCTTCATAAATAACTGTTTCTCATTTTCTTAATTAACCGCTTGGTCTTTAATAACACAAGAATTAAATAAGTCCTGAGTCTGTCGAGGTTGTACACTTAACGCTCTTGTGGTCGCAGAGTAAGGTGGAGCTTTCTGACAAAGTCGACAAACAGCATTATCTCTTATGATGCAGAACCCACAATACTTCCACTCGCTGCTTCTCAGATGCTTCAGAGCAGTGATTATCCGATTAACACAACCTTACTCGCAGGTCATCACAGTTGTTTTTCTCCCACGTTTGAACGGATGTCCAGATTTTGAATATAAAGTGACACAGTGCAGTTTAGCTAAAACTAATGCAGTGCAATCCAGCAGTATTCACCCGTTTGTTTGAACAGCCACGAAATGTCAGACGCTCTTTGCAGGAAATTCCTTGAGGAAAATCGCAGCTCTTTTCTCCCTCTTTGTCACGTGGGTCTGAGCAATGAAAGAATAATGATAATTACTATGAAATAACTTTTCCTCAATAGATGTGCAAGATATGGTTGATAGAACTCAAAACAAACAAACAAAACAAAGATGCCCGTCAGAGTTTTGTCGAGAGCTGGAGGCGGCTATCTCCTAAATCTCTGGCACACTCTTGCACAACGCCGTACTATTGTCAAGACATTTTTGCTTGTGAGCTTTTACATCGTGTGTGAGGAAAACGTTGTGCTGTGTCAAAAACCTGGTGGAGGCTGTACCCATTGACTGTATCTGAAGATGCAGTACGTCTGTGCCAAAACCGGCTCTGCCCTGGATCAGACTCGAGCTTTGATGAATAAGTCTTGTAGCTCGCTGCCTCTCTGTACACGAGGGTATCTGCTGGTGTAAGAACAGTTACATGGAGAACTGTTTCCTCCCACATACTCTCTCTCTCCTCTCACACAAGTGGAAAGGAAGGTCACTCATATTTCCCTCGCAGAAGGCTGGCACACTTGTGTTTACATTTCAGTCCCTACACCCCCATCACTATAGCAACTCACTTTCTTATTTTGTCATACTGTGTGGGTGTTGTTCAGGCATTTCTGTTGTTTGTAATGTGCAGAAATAAAAAAAAAAAAAACACTCGCTTGGCTAGATGTAAATGATAAGAACCTTAGGAAACCATTAATATCGCAAGTTTTCTCAATTTGTCATCCTTTGTTGAGTAATTTTGTTTTTTTGCGATCACACCAAATGGCAGATTTTGAGATGGGATGACTCGAAGATCCAGAAAGGGCCGGTCGGCAGCAAGTAATTTGCATTTCTTGGCGGTTGGTTGGACTCAGTTTTGATGTGTCAGTTCCTGTGTACTGAAGATGTCTGGCCAGTTTGTGTATCAGGCTATAAATTGTCATTCCTCCCGACAAGACAGAAAATAGGTGGTCTGAATTTCTGTCATTGCATTAAAACCTCAATGTGTGTTAATGAACGAGAACCAAATGATTTCCTGTAACCCTTAAAATAACCAAAAAATGACATGAATGTATTAGTCACTGCACTTGAAGGCAACACCCAGACATCTGTTTATTCTTATTTCACTGGATTGCAAAACAATAGTAATGTTTTTTGTAGGGAGTGCAACACTCAGGTTTAGACCCTTAGCGTGGGAAACAGAGTTTGTGGAAACAGTTGTGAAGCCGGTGAAAAGAGTCTGAAATTCAACAGTGAACGTGTCTGTACCTGGACTGGTTTCCTTGGTGTGTGGAGGAGGAGGAGGTATCTCATCACAGGCAGGACCAGTATTTTTAAAATGGCAGTGAACAATTAGTCGTCTGGGAGTAGACACACTCAGACAAACAGTGACAGTAAAAGTTGTGCTCAGATTCCTTAAAATAACCAAATATCTTCAAGACGCACACCTGATTCTGCCGGCAGCTGGGAAATGTAAAACAATTAAAAACATGAAGAGTAAACAAAAACCCAACGCTCTCAAAGGATTGTGAACATGTCATCGCTTGTGGATGTATATTAGTAAATGGCCTGCCTAGAAAAAGACGTGCAGGCAAATAGATTTATCTCCTCTTTATCTCTTGATGTTAAAAGAAAAGCTGTTATTTCTTTCCTGTTTACATCTGATCATACATTTGGCTTTTCTCCGTAGCAGCTGGTCATTCCTCTCTCATAGGACACTGACTGGTTCGTCCACAAGCATATAGTTTGGAGTCTGGCCAGATGGCTTCTCACTTGCGATAAATCCAGCTGCGTCGCAAAGTTACGACTTGTTGGGGTGCACGTACAGAGCTGTTAAATTCATTGATTTAAACCTGTCTCTCAATTTATAAATAACTAAATCTATGTGATGCTTATCAGAAATGTTTATTAATATAAAGTCATATTTTTATATTGGCCAATGTTACTCCTTTTTAAGTGAAGTTTTTTCCAATCAAAAACTGATTAAACTGATACTAAATAATGACAACTTTATTAATTTTTGAAACCCTGTTTGATAAATAACAAAATGGATTCCTCAGTAGGGTTTACTGCGCTACTCAGTTGTGTGTTGTGCAAAATGTTTTCGTGTCATCTGAAATTATTGCTCTGAAGAAAGAGAAAGTTTTTAGTTTTTACCTTCTTACAACCATCAAATATCAGAGCTGAATTTAAACAAATTTTCAAACCGTTATTTTTAAGCTCCAGTCCACATTACAACTACTTTTTGTCAACACAGCTCTTTTTAAGGTCGTTTTATGTCATGGTGTGGTACTATAATCTTGAAATGTGATAAACCTGAATGAGGTGTTATCTTGATGAGGCTGTGCAGCCTCTTGCCACCTCACCTCTGGTTTGCACACTTTAGCTCCACTGTGGTGTGACGAGCTGTGGTGTGGCATGTGATCGTTTGCAATCTCACTGCATCGCCTCAGCAGGACACAACCACTCAAACCTGCAAAATCGTGGTCTCTGAACTCCACTGATGGCTGTGGTCATTCAGGCTGTTAGAGACATGCTTATAAGACGGGTATCTGTACTTAAGAAGCTCTTGTGTAAAGTAAAATAGTCTGTGGTTTGGAGTTTCTTCTCTTTGTTTTCGGCTCCATTCTGTTTTTATTTTTTTGCCAAGTCAAGATGATGTTAATGCACACTGAACATTTGCTGCTGTTACTACTTCACATTAAAAGCTTTCCACCAGCGAACCACAGGAAGGAAGCAGCATTTGTCACCGTGGTTAACGTCTGTGTACAGCTGTTCAGTATAACCTGCACAGAGAGATGTAATATGATTTCTCTGCTCTTTTATGTCAGTAAAAATATTTCAAAGGATAAAGTAGTTAGGTGAAGAGCTTTTTTTCTTTAATGGACTTGTGCGTAACTGCTTTTACACTGTACCAGACTCCATTGACAAAAACAGTATTTTTACTTTACTCTTTACTCTAGTTGTTGGAATACCACTGCCTTGATTGGTTAGTTAGTTAGTGTTATTGTGTAACTTTCGGCAGTTGGAAGAAGTATTCAGATCATTTACTTAAGTTAAAGTACCACACTAACATAAACTTAACAACCAACAGTTGACCAGGAAGTCCTGTGTTTTGCTGTAAAAGTATTGTTTTTGTCAGTGGAGTCTGGTAGTGATATAAAGTGATGTTTCAGGTTAAACAAAAAGGATCTTATTCTTTAATAAAATGTCTGTATCTGTAGGAATCCTTCCCATAATGTTGTCAGATGCCAACTGATCTGGGAGGAATTTAGCCTGATGCTAAAATAATTAAGGCTGACTAATGTGAGGCTGAAACTGGGCCAAATCTGCATTGTGTTTGCAGCCTATTGTAGTCATGTCATTGCCATGTCATGCTTTCCTACAGCAGAGGATGTGGGTATCACTAAAGCTGACGTTCACAGAAGAGCCTGTGTAAATGTGTAAAACAGGAAGCTTAAGTATCACTATTTCTAATTGCTGTCTTGTGGGTTTCTTTTTTTAAATAATTCAGCTCTGCCTACGACCGGGACAACAAGATCCGCGTCGCCATTAAGAAGATTAGCCCTTTCGAGCACCAGACGTACTGTCAGCGCACCCTGAGAGAGATCAAGATCCTCCTGCGCTTCAAACACGAGAACATCATCGGAATCAACGACATTATCCGCACGCCGACCATCGACCAGATGAAGGACGTGTATCCTTTCGCGTCTGCAGCTGAATTTACAGCATTAATGACATTTGAAGTTGAGATATTTGTGTTTCTTGGTTCGATAGTTAATGATTTCGTTGTTATTACCCGTGAGGTTGGTCTCACACTCCAGTATTTGTAGCTGAAGAGGGGTTTTCAGTTGTATTTTATTACATAATAGCCACCTGTCACCATATATTTGGCAGAGACGCTCTTCACTGTAGCCCAGCAGCAAACTGGTCGACTCCATAGTCGCTCATAGTCAGTTTCATAGTGCAGAGTGTGTGTGTGTGTTGTTTTACACTATATACAGAAAAGAAAAGGCTTCGTCCTCCTCGCCTGATAACATGGGCACTCATCCAAACTCAAAAACAACAACCTTTTCCAGAGAAAATGTCTTTCTTAGTCAGACTCTTCTTTTTTTGTTGTTTTACCCTCCCTGAATGATTTCAGTGTGTTGTAGCAACAATAACACAAGCTCATTTAACCACAGTGACACCTCAGGGACTTTGAGATTTGACTGAACTGAGGAGTTACCAAAAACGCCAATCAAGGCAGTGGTTTCTGAGGCTCTGCCAGTCGGCTGTAGCACCAAAATCATCATGTCTGCGTTACATGATGCAAGGTTTTTTGTTTTCTTTGCAACAGAGACAAAATACGATTTGAGTGTGCCTTGAACAAGCTGCATAAAAGTCCTCGATAATTAAAGTCGGAGTTCTTTAACTTGTAACCTGTGCAGATATATTGTCCAGGATCTCATGGAGACAGACCTGTACAAGCTCCTGAAGACTCAACACCTGAGCAACGACCACATCTGCTACTTCCTCTACCAGATCCTACGAGGGCTCAAGTACATCCACTCTGCCAACGTCCTGCACCGCGACCTGAAGCCCTCCAACCTCCTGCTCAACACCACCTGTGATCTCAAGGTAGTGTCTCAAACGGAAACTAACATTAAATGCTTTTTGTTTAACCATAAACTGCCCTTACGTTGTACCAGACTCCATTGAAAAAAACAGTAATTTTACCCTGCAGGAACACAGGAGCTGCTGGAATACCGCTGCCTCAGTCAGTTAGTTAGTTTGTGTTATTGTGTGACTTTCAGTGGTGGAAAAAGTATTTAGGTCCTTTACTAAAGTAAAAGTGTCACACAATAACACAAACAAACTAACGGGTTGAGGCAGCGGTTTACCATCAACTCCTGCGTTCTGCCTAGTAAAATTACAGTTTTTGTCAATGGAGTTTGGTACATGATACATGATAAAATGTTTATCTCTAGGAATCCTCCTCCATAATGAGGAGTGACGATTGTGGTGATGATGCCAAACAATCATGTCGCTCTTCTCTTCTTGTAGATCTGTGATTTTGGTTTGGCTCGCGTGGCCGATCCTGATCACGACCACACCGGTTTCCTAACAGAGTATGTAGCCACTCGTTGGTACCGAGCACCTGAGATCATGCTCAACTCCAAGGTGAGCATCTTCACTAACACAGCCAGAATAAAAGCCCTTAATGCAGCTGCCCCAACTAGACTTAACTCAACACTGTGTCTTTGTGACCTTCGCTTTCAGGGCTACACCAAGTCCATAGACATCTGGTCGGTGGGTTGCATCCTGGCTGAGATGTTGTCCAACAGGCCAATCTTTCCTGGGAAGCACTACTTGGATCAGCTCAACCACATTTTGGGTAGTAATTCTCTTTATATCCTGCGTTTTTTAGGATCAGTGTGGTACCACAGTATTGTCATTTTCTCAATTAATCGATTAATTGTTGGAGCTGTAAAACAATGGCCATTACAGTTCCATATAGCCCAAGTTAGTGTTGTCTGATATCTTGTTTGCTCTGACCAACAGCCCAAAACTAAAAGCTAATCATTTTATTTTAAGACTGGATTATGAAACGCAAGAAAAACCTCACATTTGAAAATGTGGGACCATCAGTCATTTGGCATTTTTGCTTGAAAAGATTGATTCAAACATCTAATTGATTATCAGAATCGCTGGTCAGTCAGTCAACCAGTCATTCCAGTTGAAGTCATCTTCCTCATTGATCTCTTGTAAACTTCCCCCTCTCTGAAAGCAGAATGCATGAAGCAGTTTCTTAGCAGGAAAATCATTCAGTCTGGTGTCATTTGTGATAAAGTAAAAAGTAACTTAAGCTTAAAATTTAACTTAAAATGTCATGATTTCTGTAACACAGTAACACAGTAAGTTTTCTCAGGAAGAAAAAGTTTAGAGGTTTAATCTGCTTTTATCTCTCCATTGATTATGGATATTTAAAATAAATGCATCATAATGGTCGTAGAATGTTTTAATAGCTTCATCTTTAAGTTGAGACAAATGCAGAGTCAGTTAATTCTGCACAAAAGATTTGACAACTTCAGACTTTCACACTCTCTGCAGCAGCTTCCTGGTTCCAGTCCATAGAAACTGTAGCTGTGAATGTGCATTTATCAAGTTGCACTTTTTCTGTCTTGGTGCTAGACCACATATTGCTTCTCCCATCTGTCATTTCTTTTTTTTTTCTGTTGTAATTTGAAGAAAACTTCCACACACAGATGAAAACTTCTTGAGAACGGTGTGAATCAGAGAGTAAATCCTCCTCTATAATCTGGTCTCTGTTCCTCAGGGATCCTGGGTTCTCCCTCTCAGGAGGATCTCAACTGCATCATCAACATCAAGGCCAGGAACTACCTTTTGTCGCTGCCTCTACGCTGCAAAGTGCCGTGGAACCGCCTCTTCCCCAACGCTGATCCAAAAGGTCAGAGCCTGGAAAACATCTCTCACTGACAAAACGCACTTCCTGTTGATTTCTAGAATATTGTGAATGTTTCTGAGGCGGCGCTCAGAACATCTGGAGGCCTTGAAAAGTCTCATTGTCAGATATAAAATGTTTTTCATGTGGTCATGGTGTGTCACGCTCACTTTATGAAAATGTTTGTTATCACTGCAACGATCCAGAACAACGACAAATAGGTTCTGCATGGGGGGAAATAAAGACTCAGAAAAACATCCCCTTCTACTAAGTGGGATAAAAACAGGGTGATAGAAAAGATAAATTCAAACAAACAACAAATAAAGTATGCATGTAACAGTGTGAAACAGAATTATCCATATAAACACCTCAGTCAGATTAAACAGACCTAAACTGACTGAAATATCAGCTGACTTTCATACCAAGCAAAAGTAAAGTTGTACCATGTAAATGAAGTAAATAAAGATCACTTTCTGTCTGTGCTCTGTCTGCACATGCCCTCCATCGTGATGTAAATGCATCAGCATGCTTTATCAAACTGTAGCTTGATGAAGAACATCACACTAACGGCGGCCATCTTCGAATACGAGCTATCAGACTAAAAAACTATGTGCGTGTTTCTGCAGTTACAGTCAGAAATTATTGTTTAATACTGCTGCAAAGAACTGATAATGTATGGTATATTAATGAATAATTCTTGACCATATTATCCCCACTGGTTTTCCATCGTACTCTCATATTTTGCCTGGTATTTTACAAAAAAAGAATCTACAGAATTCTGAGGTTGAACTTTGTGAACTGCAGAAACCTTGGTGCTGCAGACAGGGCAAAATATCACTTTATAGGAGAAACAGGTGCCGCAGAGGCAAAACACTCACTCACAACAACACGATCGGCAGTGACACTGACTTTCCAGATGCTACTTGAGGAATTAAAACTATTACTTTTTTCAAATGCATCAGATTCTAGTGAGAGAGGAGCTTGGACAGGAGGGAATACATAGATTTAATCCCAAATAGTTGCTGGATTATAAGAATTCAACTCAGTTTCTTCAATCAGTGCTTGGTTGGTAGAGTGAGATTGTGTGAAACTAGATTTTATTCAGATTTTTAAACATGCAGCAGCTCTGAATTTCCTTCAGTTCACGTGTAAAATCAAACATGTGTCTCCCCCTGCAGCATGTAAAGTGTTACTGTGCCCTGCATCAGGCAGGCTAATCCCAGTCTAACTCCTCTTCTTTGCTGTTATTTGTGCTGCAGCTCTGGACCTGTTGGACAAGATGTTGACCTTTAACCCTCACAAGAGGATCGAGGTGGAGGAGGCCCTGGCGCACCCTTACCTGGAGCAATATTACGACCCTACAGATGAGGTGAGACAGTCGTGTGTGGATGTGTCCTGTTATTCTCATCTCTTAAGGTGAGACACTGCATTTTAGGCTATTCCAACAATGTCCAAAATACAGTTAGGTGTTTATTTTACTACATTTTCAGTGTCTGAACATTGAACACTAAATCCAATATATTATATTTTATATACTAAATCTTTAACAGCCGTTTCTCTAAATGACTTTTTTCCAGAAACATCTTCTTCAGTAGCTCTTGCATTCACCAAACTTGCCAGTGTTATTCTGGTCTGTGTTATTAAAGTTTTTTACAGAGGGGTTTATCCATATATCAATCATAGCCTGATTTATAGAACTTTTTATTCCTAAAAACATGGCGAAAATGTATTTTTTAATGGCTTTTCTGGCAGTATTTTCTGATTTATGGAGAAATAAAAACAGATCCACTCGGTAAAAACCTTGACTTTAATATATCAACAAAATTAAACAAGAATTTTAAACCTGGCTTCATCCAGTGTTCAGATTTCTGTTCTAGAAGTTAATGCAAAATAGCATATATTTTAAAAGATAATACATCATTTGCATATCTGTGTCTTCGCTGCCGTCCTGTGCAGCCTGTTGCTGAGGCTCCGTTCAAGTTCGACATGGAGCTGGACGACCTACCCAAAGAGACACTGAAGGAGCTCATCTTTGAAGAAACTGCACGTTTCCAGCCCGGATTTAGATCCTAACATCTCACACAGGTGAGTCCATGTCAGAGTATCATCTTTAGCTGCACCGACATCTCGAAAACAAACAACTTTTCAAGGTCATAAAGTGAGATCAGAGAGTTGAACGTCCGTCGTGAAAACTACTTTACACAACAATGCTCCGAGTCTGTGGCGTTTAAAGCTTTAAAATCTTAACTTACCACTTAAGAGCCAAAGTAAAGACCTCGCACAGTACGCTCTGATACAGATTTAAATTGAGCTTTTGTTGAGTATGAAGCAGAGGCACTTCACCAGGGTAAAACCACTCTAAACAAAAAAAACATTTATCTAAACTGGTGATTTATCTGAATTTAAATGCAGTTTCAGAGGCTTTTCTACAGATACAATAATGTAATTCTCCTGTGAGAGTTGAGGAGTTTTGTTTGAATGTAAAAACAAAAATATCATAATACAGGTGCCTAAAATAAAAAAATAAAACAGTGTTCATATAGGTCTATAACGATCAAAATCAATAAAACCTTCTGAAAGCAAATATTCCATGAAAACAGGAGATAATGTGATCGTATCTCAAACTAATGACCCTCCTCTGAGAACCACCAGCTGCTCCCTGACAGGATCCTCGTCATGATAATAACCATCAGCACTGTGTTTTATAGCCTCTCATCTGCTTTGTGTCAGCCTATGTAATTACTGTGTTTGCTCTCTGCTGCGTTTCGATGCGTTAACGTGCCAGTGAGTGTGACGTCTCCCAAATTAGAGCAGCAAAAAACACATCAATGCAGCTTTAAAATGTTTATTTTTTCCACTTCTTAATTCCTTATTTCAGTCTCTGTAACTCGGCTTTAACTTCATAAATCATTAAGAGTTTGCTGCTGTAGTAAAACTCAGTAATGTATAAATATATTTATAGATTGAGAAAAACAACCCACAGCAAAATCACTGTAATGTTGTACCATCTTACAGTATATAAAAGAACTGTATTATTTTTAAGTTGAAGTTTGTGGTGTTCGATCTTATGTATAAAGAAAAACAAACAGGTTTGATAGACGACATTGAAACAACAACAAACAACAAAGTGAGCACACCTGTGGTGACGACAACAGTTTTCGCATAAAATGGTAAACCTTTGTTGCGGTTTGACCTTTCGTTCACACGACAACAGCAAACTTTTGAAATTAAATCTGGTAATAGAGTGGTGCAGGAGTGAGTCCTAAAACCAGGAGGTTACGTTAGCATGTTAGCACTTCCTGATCCCTCGTCCGAAAGTTAGTGGGTTTTTGGTTAAATGCCTGAAATAAGGTCTGTGGTTTTCACACAAGCTCAAGACATTTTCAGGTGTTAGTTTATTCTCTGACATAAAATGGGTCAGTAAATCCCCCACTCCAGATGTTTGAAGCCTTTCCGTGTCTTAAAAAAGGCGGTTGCTAACGAGTGTCTAAATGAGACTACAGAGGTTGTCGGGGACGTTAACATGAAAACCCATCTACTCACCAGTCCACCTTTACAGCCTCGTTGTGTTTCTACTCACGCTCTTTCAAACTCTCACTAACTTTCTAAGAAGAAAGGCTTTTGTAGAAGAGCTCAGAGCTAAATGAAATGACCAGTTGGAAGCTTAGCGGTGTATTTCGTTAGCTTAACATCAGCTTTTTACCACTGGAGATTGTATTTAGGCTTCAAACATGAAGATTATCTGATGAACAAATAGATTTTGTTGCACATAGTTTATTTTTTGCAATAATCCAAAAACCAATGAAAAAATCCCATTGGCGCTTTGTCGAGGGAACTGACTATGCTAGCGTCAAGGTTGGACTACAAAAAATTGCATCATCCCTGCACCACTCTATGGTGAACTATAGCTGTGTTTGTGTTCAAGTTACATCGCCATCTACTGGCTCGGCATAGTACTATGTTGCCGTGTTAATGCTGAACTTTTTTAAAACGCAGAACTGTTGATGTGTTGACGAGCCTTAATCAAAGTTTGTGTCACCAAATACTGAATGGACAGACGACTCTCAAGCTTGGCGGGAAATGAGTTTACTAACATGATCATGATTTAAAAAAACACACAGGAGTTTTTAAAGTAGAAAAGTATATTATAAAACATTTGCAGTATTTTTAAAGCAGAAAAACAAGAAACGCCTCCATCAAAGAGCAGCTGAGGAGAATCATCTGTGAAGGACAGCACAGATTTTATCATCAGACCGGTCTCATCTGTGCCCAGGACCCATCTGTTATCAGAAATAAAGACAAACATACAAAATATTTAAATAAATAAAAGAATGGCATCACTGGGACTTAGATATGGACATTTCATTGTAGTTTAATTAGTGTTTTTCTAATTAATCAGCCTCGTTTTTCCTTTGGCTTCAGCTAATTCTAAACAAAATGGTATTAAATGGACAGGATGTGTAATTAATTAGCTCATCACTCGGTCACTGTTTCTTCTCCTCCAGATGACTCTGTGGACTGGCTTCTGCATTGCCACTGCTCCTCCCCCGCCTCCACACTGTTGCTGTGATTTATTATTTCTCTTTCTTTTTTTTTAATTCTTTTCTTTCTCTCTTTTTTGGTTTTTATTCTCCTCCTCCTGTTGTCCACATCACCTGGATTCCTCGGGTCTCACTTCGTCAAGTCCACTTTGCTCAGGAATGGCGTCAGGAATCAATCAATCAATCAATCATTCTCTGTCTCTTTATTTTCTTTTTCCTCTCTTTCCTTTCTTTCTCCCTCGGAGGTGGTGATGGCTGAGGGCGTGGAGGGGAGAGGAGAGAGGGCGTTGGGGCTGGGGGGGGAGTCCCATCACAGCTTACAGTTTGGGAGTGATTTTGTGTTTTAAGCCAAGATAAACAGTTTTTTTGTGTGTGTCTCAAAGGCGTTTTGGCTGCGGCTTATTCCTACTCAAGACCTTTTATGTGCAGTCCAATAGACTTACTGTTGTTTATGTTTATTTTCGTGCAACTGTCGTGGTTGTAACTCTGCCTACATTGCACAAAAAACTATGTATTACTCATGCGAATCATCCACCATCATAAAAACAAAAGGTCTTTTGAATTTTCTAACCTTTGTCGCACTGTTACAAGGGATCTCTCTCTCTCTTTTTGTTTTTTTCCTCTCTTTTTGTGTTTAAAAAAAAAAAGAAAAAACCAGAATGAAATCAACTGATTTATGCAATGAATGAAATCACATAATCAGCCAGAAACTTTGTGGGGCCACAAGCCATCACTCGGTGTTGATGAGGATCAATATTTTATCAACGACCTTGTATTTTAATCCTTAAAAACACTCACACACAGAAGGCCCGAATGCAAATATATACATATAAATATAGAAATAAATATATATAAATATATATAGCCGAAAGAGTCTTAAGATATTTTAATGGCAAGAGTGACAATAGTGATAAAATTTTATTAAAATTAAAAAAGAAAAGAAGAAGAAATGCCCGTTTTCATTTCTCATCGGCTTCAGTTTTTGTGCGCCAGAAATCGAAAAGAAAAGTTTTCACCATCGATTTTTCTGCCTTAGCCATGAGAACCTAAAAGGAAGAGTCCGTTTATCTCACACAAGTCTGTATGTACAGTATGATATTTTTCATATTTGTGGGAGGGGTGGGTGCAGGGTGGGTGCAGGGTGAGGGGGGGAGGGTTTACTGCGTCAGGACAAGAATTCAATCGTCACAACACAACTCGTTTCGTCTGGAGGAGATGTTGTCGTGCCTCCCTTATCGTCCTGTTTCGTGTTTTCTTTTTCTTCTTCTTCTTCTCTTTCTCGCCTTGTTAGAATAATACTGTGCCCTTTGCATGACTGTTATAAGCTCTGTATACAAAGACGACGATGTTAAGTGCCACACAAGCCGGGCAAATCCTGCAGGGGGAGCGGCGCCCAGGCTCTTTCTGTTCTACCTTTTTGTGGTATATCACACACACCTCCCAAAATCACATGGTGCTTTTCGTCCAGTTTTTTTTTTTTTTTTTTACCAGCTTCGGCGTCCTCTCTCTCTCTCTCTCTCTCTCTCTCTCTTTCGCGTTTCTGTACGGTTTTCAAATCTTTTTTTTCTTCTTTTTTTTGTCGAACTCCATGTGCATGCTAAGACGTCTTCGTTGTGGTTTCAAAAATAGGAGAATAACCATATATCTGTATTTATACTGGTCACAAAAAAAACAAAAAAACATAAAACACGACGTTTCCTGAACCTGAGAAATGGGATCCAGGCATGATGCAGATGAAATAATACTCAATCGTAACCGATCGTGTTTCGCATTCAGTCCTCTGTAACATTTCTTTTGCTTTAATTGCACATTTTCATGCTGATAACGAGTTTGCAGTGTCAGTACCAGCAGACGTCTGCAGTATAAATGAACAAAAAAATTTTTTTAAAAAGTTTAAAAAAACAGAACTGCAGCAGAAGTCAAGACCATATTTTCACTTCTTGTCAGTAACTGCTGATTAAAGACTGTTGAATTTGAAGATTTTATTTCAAGTGAAAGGAATTATGACTTTAAAGATTATATATGTGGATTTGGAAACTATTTTTGGGGGGGGGTTGGGGGTGGTAGTGTGTGGGGGGGCACACATATAAAAAAGCCCGAAGCAGTGAGACGTCATTCGAGTATCACTGTCCTTTCATTTTGTTTACACGTGGGCCTCAAACAATGTTCAGCGTCACAGCTAACACCCGAGCTTCGGTCGTTGGATCGCAGAATCGCGACTTCTTCAGAAGAAAGCAACGTAACGAATGAAACATTAACAACACTAAAGCATCTCACAGTAGATTAAAGTTAAACAATCTACCTGAATGGATTCTTCAAGAATCAAAGACTCTGCTGGCACTTAAAGTGAGAAATTAGAGATTTAAATTTCAGATCTGTCGAGCTGCTTTGGCTGATTTTTTTTTTTTTTTCATTCTTTCCGATGTTTAAGATCTGTGACAAAAAGTACTAGTCCGAGCTGTAAACTACTACTTCTGTATTTACATACAAGTCAAAAACAAGTTTGAGCTGTTTTCTCTGAGGGCAGAGTCAAATTAAATCAGTGGATGGAGCCAAAGATTCAGTCAAGTGATGTTTAGAAGAGGCTAAAGTTCAACCACCAGAGGTCACCAAAAACACGATTTACAGATGTTAAATTGCTCTTAAAGTTTTCAGATTATTCTGTAATTATTTTAATCCAACTGGTCTGCTGACCTTTAATCAAAAGAAAAGAAAAGGATATTTTCTGGAAATAACTTTGTAATTTGGTCTTATGTGTAGGTAAATCAGAGACATTTTTCAACAGAACTACCAACAAATAATAATTTTCATTGTTGTTTAATCTCATTAAATCATTTTTATTATTATTATTTAGTCTTAAAAAATGTCAAAATTTCCCTGATTTTTCATTTTTAATAACCATTTTTTGTCCAACCAACAGTCCAAAACCAAGAATTAAGCTAATGCTGCTATGAAACGAAATAAAAAACAGCAATTACACATATTGTGAGAAGCTGTAACCAGTAAATATTCAGTATTTTTACCTCAGTTAAATGACTTAAACAATGAAGCATTTATTAGAATTGCTTAGGATTTATTTTCTGTCAGTCAACTAATTGATAAGTCAACTAGTTCGTTGTTAAATTAGTCCACTTCCAATGAATTAATTCCAATTAATTTCTATGAATCTAGAGTCTTTTCGGCAGTAGGTCAGATAAACATGCAAAAAATGTGCAGTTTGTCTGAAGGTAAATATAAAATTCAACATTCTCTATGAATCTGTATCGTCTGAACACATTTAACTTAAGTAAAAGTCTTAAACAGGAAAAAAAAACTTCTTGCTGAAGCCCAAAAAACTGGTTTTCTTGGTTCCGTCCACAGAGATTTAATTCCTCTAAAAGACAATATGACCAAACCTCCATTACAGAAATGACAGTTTTTGCACTCACAGATTTCACCTGCACAGACACAGTGAGGTTAAAGACTCACCTGTCCCAGTACACCTGTCCTCCTCCACACTTGCTCTACACACCCGTCTGTCACACACTTACTATTATTATAAATGCACTTGCTTCTACAGTAGTTGGGATGGGACTAATCCGAGGTGCCTGCCGGGACTTGACTTGCCTGTAGATAGTCTTTTTTTGGGGGGCGAGTTGGGAGGGGAGTTGGGGGGGGGGGGGTTAAGTGAGAACATTAAGGGCACTGGAAAACCTTAACTGGGATTAGTTGTATTAAGAAAAAAAAGACAAAAAAGCTTCTGCTGAGTTCTTTGTGCGACCTTGTCTGTTTGTGCCTTTTTTGATAGTCTTGATATCCAAGATTTGATGTGCAGCTTTTGTTTAGTCGGGAATCCGTTGTAATCGCAGTATACGCTCTTAAAAATGAACACAATCAATTTTTTTAATTTTTTTTTTTTTTTTTTTTGGGGGGGGGGGGGGGGGGTCGCAGGCGGGAATCCTTATCTTTCTTTTCTGTAAATTTTAAAAGAGATTTGTTGCCACAGCTGTGTGATTTGTGACTGTATTGAAAAGATGAAAAGCAAACATTTATATTTTTTGCGTTACCCTTTTTTCCTTGAGCCTTTTTTCTTTTTCTTTTTCTTTTTTTTTTTGATGTTTTTGTGCAGATATTTTTATTGTAAAATGAATGTTATGTTTCTATCAGACACTAATCTTGTTTGAGTTGTCTCCAGTGGAACTACTTCACTCTGTATGTTTTGATCAGTATAAACCTTTAATTGTGTAGTTAACTAAAAGAAAAAAGGAAAAAAATGAAATAAAATCCTTGGTTGTATTTTAAAGGTTTCTGTTTGACCTGCCATAGAAATTGTTTTTGAATTGATCGGTCGGTTTTATTTTGCTGTTGTGTGAAGGATTTGACTTGAACGAAGCATTTCTTTGCTGTTATTAAAAACCGACTGCCACTTTGAAAAAAATCTGTTTTTTAATTGTTTTTTTTTCTTTTTTGCAACTCTGCCATGACATTTAAATAGACGTTCATTAAAAACACTGTACCTTCATCCACATCTCTGTGACGTGTCTTTGTGAGCAGCGATGCAGATTTAAAAACCTGTTCACAACAGTAAGAGACAACAACTTTAACTTTCACCTGTTGTCTACAGCTGCAAAAAAAAAAAAGTTTCTCTGAGCGGCAGTTAAATGTGTTTAATGAGACGAGTGAAGATTCTCAGTAAAAATGGCTCCAAAACATGAGCTGTGGCTGTCATTCTCTGCCACTTTCAGTCTGCAGGTGTGTTGATTTGGTCATAAAATAAACTCCAAATCCTTGAACAGGGGAACAAGGTTTTTAAAAAGTGGTTATTGTCTCTGTATTTTTACAAGTAATCTCAAATTTGAGGATTTTATATGATGTAATGGATGTCTGCAAAAAAGATTCAAGTCCAAATAACTGAAAACTCAAGAAGCAATAGTGAAAATCTTGATTTTAAATGTATTTTTCTTACAGGGGCGGTCCAGTGATTTGGTTGTGCTCATCCTCAGCCTAAATATCTCACAAGAGACGGATTAAAAAACTAAAAAAGTCAAAACTTAAGCAGCAGAAGCTCAGATATCCAGACTTGTGTTCACACTGGAGAGATGACAAATTGAATTAGACTCAAAACACTCACAATGTTTATTCTAAAGCCTGTAATTTGTGGCAGTGCTCCTCTGTTCTCCCACACAGGTGTTTTCAGTTATCTGTCTGATTAGACCTCCTCAGGTTGTTTTACACCAGGTCACCGCGTAGTATAACTTGTCCTGCAGCGAAACTGAAACAAAACAAAACGCCTTTGTCTTATTTAACAGATTTAGCGTTAACTTCAAGGTCTCCTGCTGCACTGAAGCTTCAGTGTTGTTACTTTGGATAAAATTCTAATATGTAAACTTGAATCTGAGTATTCACTGCCATCCGCGATCCTTCTGAAATATCATTTTGTCTCTTTATGGATGAATATCTTACTTTTAAATGTGTTAAAATCCAAAATACACGACAAGACATGCAACCAAAAAAGGTACAAAAAGTCCTCGAGCTCAACAGACTGAATAATCTCACTCATGTTGTCATGTAGCTGCTTTGTGCCACAGTGCCCTTTGGGGGGCGCTGTTGTATTGGCTAATAACATCCACTGCAGTCTGTCCTTTGTCCAGTCAGCAGATTAATCCCACAGACCACAAACAAGCTCAAAATTCAGTTCCTTTCTTTTAATCTGTTAAATTTAAGTGGTGGTACTTTTACTTTTGATACTGTAAGCACATTTTTCTGAGAATAAATGCAGGAGTTTTACTTGTAATTTAGATTTTTTTTTGGGGGGGGGACATAGAGGAAACAAGAGAATTAGGTTTTAAAATAAACGTGTAACATTGTTTTTGTAAAATATGAAACTGAAAAACATCACAATTTTGTCCCTGACATGAATATATAAGATAACACTACAGTAAACACCAGTAGATATCATCAATCATCTGCATCGATTTTTTGGTTTGTTTACTTCCTCTACCTCGACCACGTGCTTGCAATGCGGCCACGCATGCGCGCCAAGGGATATTGGCTTTTGGCACGCGGCTGTGTCAGCGGCGAGCGCAGTCAAAAACAACCCCCGGTCACGGCGGCGCGCAGTCCAGAGTCTGGCCTCGGGTTGATTGGCTGTGGTCCTCTAGCCCCGCCCTCTCTCGCAGCGGATTGGTCAGACGGGCATCCTTCTTCTCGCTGATTGGACGCTATTTGTAGAACCGGCTGTGTAGCTAGGCTACTGCTGCGTTCATGAACCGCTCCAAAGATCAAATTTAAGAGGTTTTAAGATGAAGAGATGTGATTTTAGATGTTTAGGTTGGAAGAAGCAGCAAAACGACAACCAGCTAACTGTGTTTTACTGTTAGACGGCCATGAAGGCTCTGTGACGAGTAAGGGAAGACTGAAGAGTGAAAGCAAAAACATAAAAAGTGGCGATTATTTATTCAAAGTAAGCTTATACAACAGTTTTAGCATTTGTTGACATGGCGTCCATGATTTTTATAGGATGCCTAGACAAAGAAAGAAAGCAGTGACAATGTTTTAAAGCCTAAAATACACGTACACAAGAAAGTTGTTGTTTTAAACCCTGAAAAATCACTCAACTGAAAATAAATGCAGAAAAAAAATTCTATAAGCAGTGTATTATTTTGTTATTACTATTTTACGATTTATTTTTCTTCCATATTGGTTGTGGAACTCAACCAAAAGCTTTCAACCACATCCTATGGTCTTCCTCAAGATGAAAGATTTGGAATAACAAGTGAATTGAACCTTGTGTTGAAATGTTTGTTGTTTTTTCACACATTCAAGTCTTTATTTTTATGTTTTTATATAGTTTCAGCTCTGATGTCTTTGTAAATATGCCACATCTTAAGTAGATTTTAAGTTTGACAGATTATTTCTGTCCATAATCGTCTGTTTATTTGTGTTTGATGTGTTTAATGTCTGCCTGCGAACCACATCTCCTTTAGCATAACAGTAAAGGTGAACATGTTCAGACGTGTTCCACGTTTTTTTCCTCTCCTGTGCGCTCGAATCCTAACTTTCCTGTATCCCGCAGCACCTGAAGGTAGCACCGGTGGATGAAATAAAACACCGCTTTTTTCTCCACTTTCCGAACAAGTTTGTCCACCGAAACCAGCTCCCACGGTTCGTTCGGACGAGGATGTAAACATCGAGAAACACATCAGACAGTAACGTTGCACGGATCCGGTGTCCTGGATGTTTTTGTGCATTATTCAAAGCGCGCTGCGCATCACCACAGCTAATTAGGATTTCAGTATAAATAAGGCCGCAGACGGGACAGCTCGGCCTGTCCTGCCGCTGATGTCGGAGAGCTAAAGGTTAAAAAACCTTGAGGAAAAAAACATGCACACACTCTGAGCCGCCTCACGGATGGGACTCTTCTCAACCCGGACCTCCGGAGATATCCCGCAGATTTCACGGTTTATTACTGAGAGACTTTGGCTTATGAAGATCCACCGAGGAGACTGATGTTTTTGGAGACTTTTTAATGGCACTCGGCTCGACCTAGACAGGCTGCTGCTGCCTTTATGGGACGGTGAAGGTGTCTTAATTTTATTTTTTTTATTTATTTTCTTTTCTTATTATTTTTGTAACCATATATCCACACGCTCCTGCAGCTGCCAAGCGGGGGGGAAACCGAGTTCTTCACCGGGTTGTTTTGGTTTCCGAAGGGGGGGAAGGCGAAGTGTTTTGGGGTGAGTGCTGAGCCAGTGACCTGCTGGAGGACATGCATTAAAAAAACACTTTAATGTCGCTGTAATAGGCTTTAAAGTGTGTGTTTGCATGTTATGGTTGTTTGCTGTTGCACCATGGGATTTATAGTTTTTTTTGTATTTATGTTCTCATTTATTTATCATATGAACAGGCTTCTTGTGTGGTGGGATGCATGCAGAGATGTTAAACTATATAATGCATGAAAAACGTTTAATATTTTGTGAATAACTTTGTCATATTTGCTTAATATTCCTCTATGAACTTGATATTTACGTCGTGTATGATTTATATAACCGTAGGCTTGTAATAATCTTCTTACATTAATTAGCATATAAGGTTACAACATCTCTTTCCTTGATGAAACACGTTGTGCTATTTGATCTTCGTGTTGCATTCAAGAACCAAAAACAAAAAAATCCTCACGCGCACTCCTCTCAGATGATAATTTGTTCTTTATCTCCCGTTATGATCGCCACCATCATCTGTGTGTCCTCGCGGCTGCAGATCTCGGTCAGTTTTTTCGAGGGGGCGGGGGGCTTAACAAAAATGCCACGTGAACAGGCGACAAAAACACAGCGAAAAGGGATGGATTTCATAACGCTCACGCGCACACAAGCCTGCACCTCTGAAGGAGGAAGCTGCAGTGTGTGTGTGTGTGTGTGTGTGTGTGTGCGTGCGCAGCGTTGTGTTTACATGCATCCTCTCTCCTCGCGTGGTGGTGAGGAGGCAACACATTTAAAAAGGGTCTCGAGGTGTTGCAGCCCGTAACGAGGGAGGGGGTCTCGTGCTGCTTTGTCAACAAAGGCAGTTATTTAAAAAAAAAAAAGTAGAAACAGTCCATGAATTGTTGCTGTTGCCTTCAGGCTGACGCGCGTCCTCAACGTCAGGACAGCAAGGGTAGGACGAGGGCAGGCTTTTGTTTTGGTGGTACGTACCATATTTACGTTTAATCTTTTGGCTATTTTTGAATCGTAATGTCATCATTCATGGCATCGCGTTACAGATGTGGGTCTGTCCAGTGTCAGGATGATGTAGCCCTGACACATAAACAGTGCAGCAGCTGCAGGAGGAGGAGGTGGAGGAGGTGGAGGCTGTTGTTTTGTTTTTCAATCTGTAAAATTAAAAATAACACCAGTGCGATCTGGCGCGGTCAAGCCTAAAGAAATACTCGAGGAATCTATTGATCTGTTTCTAAAATTAACTAAGAGGGGGCAGGTTTGTTTTGGCGAGAGCTGCGTGATTGTTTTTCAGGAAATATCACCCAAAATTAATTCTTTAATATTCCTTTAGTGGGTCTGTAGTGCTCAGTTATGACTTTTAGTTGACCTTTCTGGTGTTTTTTCTCCCATATGGTGTCAGGATAATATCAGACTGGCTGCTTTATTGTTTTTTCCATCCTTATTAAACATGTCAGACTCCTTTTTTCTTAAAGGATTTTGATCCCTAGCGCCACTTAATCGGCCCAAAGACTTATTAATTGAAAAAATAATTACAATGCAGGTGGTAATTTAAGTGAAAAACGTGTAGAAATCAAATGTGACTTTGCCTTTAATCAACACAGTGAGCTGCAGGTGGGAAACTAAACATGACAAAGTAAAATTATGTTTTTTAATATCACAGAAACAAGAGGAATGAGATTCATATTCTCATCTTGTATTTATTTACACATCCGGGTATCTGCGCGCTCCCTCCTTCCCGCGGTGGCGCGTTCACGCCACATGGGAAATAATCTCTTCAGCAATAACAAAACAATAACTTTGACGAGCTTTGTTTTTCTGAAGCTAATAAACAATGTTTGATTTGTCGCTTGCAGTAAATATTTCTCAACTATGTCAAAGTTCGCAGAAAGACACTTTAGATGTGATGCGTTTGAGGTCATGTTTTACAGCAGATAAGTGTTTTTGTATCATCTGAAATATCTTGACCTCTAGCCTACTTAAAACTTCCTCAGTAGAGAAGTTGGGTTTCAGTTGCCAAATCAACAACCCGAAACCTGACATGAAACACACAGGTTGAAAAACTCAAAAGATCTTTTCATTTATGCAAAGCACTCAAAGCAAAATGATTGATTTAAACAACCATGTAGACCCTGAAGTTGGAACAAGTGCAGATTATTTACCATAAGAATCATTTTAAATTTGGTGACATGAGCTTTATCGATCATATGCAGGGAAACTGAAGTGTCACAGCAAAAAGAAAGTAAGAGAACAGATGCATCCTGTTGATAAGTAACCGCTAAAACTAGATTACAGTATATTTGTGTTGTGAAAAACACCCATCACAGTGTCTTAGTGTGAAGATATCATTGAATATTTTGTTTCATTTGGCCAACAACCCAAAAAATATTCAGTTCACTGTGATGTTAGACTAAGACAAGCAGCACAGCTTCACATCTGAGCATTTGAAACCATCAAATATTTGTAATGTTTGCTTTTAAAATAATTTAAATGATTGATTGATTAGCAAAATAGCTGGTGTTTAAATTTCTCTCATATAATAAATCAAGTAATTGTTTGCAGCGCTAATATAAACCATTCATATATGCTAACTACAAAGTGTATTAAGACTAAAATCTTTACAATTAAAAAGTGTGGAGATAAAGAAGTTACAATAAATAATTAACTAGGAAACTGCACGTGAGGAAATGGAATCAGGTGGCCAGATAAACAAGTACCAATGTTAAGGAACATATAGACTCCCAAAAGAATTTGAAAAAATAAAAACATTTTATTTCTACTCAAAACTCTTTTAAACCTGGTTTCCATCTTTCCCACGGGAACCTGAAGGCAGCGTAGTCGCCGATTGGCCAGCCCGTCTGTCAATCAAATCTCAATCACCCTCCCACGTGGTGACGTTTCCGTACCAAAGTAACCAGGCCAGTCCATTACGCACACAAAAGACACAACAAAAGCCCGTGTTGGGAAAAATGAGATCCGTCAGCACCCAAAGGACACAACAATAAGTTCCCATCTGGCAGCATCACACATGGACCAGAGCCTGGGACGACGACAATCATTTATTTAACTTAAAAAAGAAAGAAAACATCTCTGTCTTTCTTCTGCAAGCAGTTTTTCCACCAAGCTGCGTTTTGCTCAGATCTGATCCAGGTGGTGAGTACAGCAGCAGCAGGGCAATGTTTACCTCAAAACATTAAAAAAAAAAACAGACCTGAAAGAATTTTTAAAAAGCACACGGTTCTGGTGTCGTGCTGGATTCACAGACTGCATCAAGCTCGGAAAAACAAACCAGCGACACTGTTGCACTTCAGCTGGCGTCGTGCTCTTTGTTGGTGTATAAACACATCTTAGAAGAGGAGGATAAAAAAAGAAGGAGGCTGCAAAAGCCTGTAATAAGCAAGATTAATTTATATTTGGGATGCTCAAAAAATGGTCGTTAAAACGTAATGTTGTGTCGTTTTTTATGAGCTTAGATTCAGTGGTGGTTGAGAGCGAATCTTTTGTCTGGACACTCTTCTTCCTGTTAGTGGTTACCACAGACGCACAGTGTGCTGCCTCTTTGTTTTCACTTTTGCTCAGTTTGACTATCAGCTGTTCCTGCTGGGTTAACCTGTCGACTCAACTCACTTCTGTTGTTGCTTTTAAACGTGTTTTGTTTTTTTTGTACTCTTGTTGGTCCTTAAAAACAACAAATTCAACCTGATGTAACACACTGAAACAAAGGAGACACGAGCTCCAGCAGCAGGGAAGTAATTTTTCGGATTACAGATTACATTTTGAGGTATTTTACAGTTTTTGTAGTGAAAATAAAAACACAAAAAGGTGATTTAACGCCTTAAAAAGTGAACACAAATAACACCATGTGCTGTCAGATCCCTTGAAGTCAGCGACTTGGCTTCACAAGGAACCAAAACAAACAAGCAGACGTTGTTTATTTTGTCCTTATTTGGCATGTATATGAAGACAAAAGCAAGGTGTGTGCGTCAAGTCATGTCATGCTGTCAGTGTGTGTGTGTGTTGGAGGAAAGGGGAGGTCTTAATGAAAACAACAAGCATGCCTTTTGTCTGTGTTGTGTGTCTGCGAGGATGCAGTGCACACATCACTGGTGGTGATGATGATGCTGGAGTGTGGCACACTTATAAAGCTCCTGTGTGCGTCTGTGTGTTTGTGTGTTTACCTTTCCCCCCCATGCACGTGCCGCCAGGGTTAAACTGGGCTAATTCAGAAAGGGGATTTTGTCCTTTTCATGCAGGGATTACGCCTCGGGGCACCTGTGCAGATTATACAGCATGTATGTAAATGTGGCTCGTCTGGGGCCACGGGGGTTGCGGCTGTCAGTCTTCACCTTCTCAGCCCCTGTGTGAAGTGTGTGTGTTTATATTTGTTGTTGTGTGTGTTAACAGAGCAGCCATGCTTCACGTCACGTCACGGCTGCTTCCTGTTGAGTTGCGGAAGCTCCTTTTGTTTTCTTGTCTGGCTGCTGGCTTCTGTCTCGGCGCTGCTCTTCCTGTTGCAGCACGTTGAGCTCGATTGGAAACTTCTAGAGCCGCCGAAGCTCGTTTTCATTGTGTTTTCACTCTCAGGGATGCAGGGTTATTGTGTTTTTTGTTTGTTTTTCTAAACAAGGTGCAGCCTTTGTTATGCACTGTTGTTGGTGACAGTGGGTGTTGAGCCTGTGGGCTGCAGCATACAGTGTATTTTTAAGACAAAGGGGGTTGTTTTTAAGTTAAAATCTTAATTTAAACACTTAGATTATGAACCAGAAGATGCAAATTAAACCCTGACACTTAAACAATGTCTGACTTGAGTGTATCAGGTGAAGAAACATGGCTGACAGAAACTATTGAGAATCATAAAGTACATAATAATGAGAATTTCCTTAAAAGTGGACGTTTCTCTGGGAAATTAAGGTGCACAGAAAGCGTTTTCTAATATGTGTTTTTAGTGAATGCAGAAGTGAAAGCTGCTGTGGTCGAGCAGATAAATAGCGCCACCTGAGTTGCGGTTAAATTTTAACCCACAACAAAGACAAGATGCCAGAGTTCTTCTTTCGCCCAGGTGAATCTGAAACCAGCACACGTTGTCATATTATTTTTGTGAAATATATTGTAAAATATTGAAGATTAACACCATAATTAAAGATAAAGTTGCAGGTCAGATATATTAGCTGTACTTGCTACTGTTCACTCTCGGATATTAGCGAGCTAACGTTAGCTTCTTTTAGTCGGTTAGCTACACAACAATTATTCAGTGAAACTTTATTTAGTTATAACGAATCTCTTTCTAAGAACTAGTCTGCGTGTCACTAAATGTACTTAAAGTAGTCAGTATACAGCAGAACAGCGTCTTTTACTGTTGTCTTATTATGTTATTTGATTATTGTTAGCCATGCATTAGTTAACTGCAGCTAATTGAGAGGAAGCTAATTTAGCTTTTTAAACACTTCTCGAAGGAAGTTTATGTAACGTTTGCTGAACAACTGCCACTATAACCACAACTTGTAATCACAGTATAATGCTAAATCCTAAAACATAGTGTAACAGTAGTAACACAAGCTGAAAAGTGCTATAAAGTTAGCAAACTGACTTACAGTGTCAAGCTAAAGTTTGCTAACGCTAGCTTACAGTTAGCCACAAGAAGCTAGCTCTCATACTAGCTAAATCTCAGAGTGTACTGAATGTAGAAAGGCTGCTTTTAACTTCTTTCTTTTAGTTTTTTTGAGATGGAGAATTCAACTTTTATTTTCAAAGAGGATTAATGTGTTGTTTTGTATTTTTAAAGTTACACAATCTCAGTTTAAAGTCGCCTCTTTTAGCTCATTAATGCAACTGCAGCTTTACTGTTTTGGTTCACTCCCGCTTCTCTCATCGACCTTGTTTCCAGCTGTTTGTAGTGAAGAACCTCTAAAAACCCAATAAGTTGGAAACCAGCTGGTGAAGAAAGTTTAGCAGATAAAAATCCAGATTATTTTTCTCAGGAGATGGTGTGAACCAGAACAGCTAAAGCTAAAGCACAACATGTGTACAAGATTTTGTGTTTATATCGTGTTCTGCTGTTCCAACTGGCCAAAAAACAGATGACTTACAAATTGAATACAAATGTAAACAGTAATATAAGAAGTTAAAATGTAAAAGACAATAACAAAGATAAGGAAGATTGGCTCTATTTTATGTGCAGTAGTTGAGTAAATGTACTTATAGTTTCTTTCCATTGTCTGCAATACAGCTGAACTGTGACTGGAGCTGAATGTGTTTAAATCAAACCAAATCAAACTCAACTTAATTTCCATGGTGCCTCTTGAGAAAGATTGCAATACAGAGGCCTTCACATAGAAATGAAAAAAGGATCAATAAACAAGACGCCACACAACATAACAATAACAAACCATAGAAAAGTAATCCAGTAAAGGGGCCTCTTCTGCACCATACCCACTATATGAACAAACCTCTGTAGCCTCAAAACCTCATCGTCCATTTAAAGACACCAAACAGCCATCATCTCTGTACACAGGCTGCGTGTGAAATATTTCTTTTGACAGCCGAGCCTTTTAGTTCCCACTTGCTTGTAAACCACGGATGCAAACGCACAAACAAAACGATTAATAATGATAATTCAATAGGCAAGATAAATAAAAAGGTTCATAAAAGGAAGCAGGAAACCAGGGCAGCAGTGTAAAGAGAAAGGAGAGGAAAAAGAAATAGGTGACATAAATCAAAACTGGGCCTGTTTGATGGTGTGAATGCAATAAAATGAAGATTAAAGTGAAAAGTCCAGATAGCAGTGCAGTAGCAGGTGGAGGGGGTCGTTGGTTCTGGTGGATATTTGGCGTTGTTATACACCTGCAGAGATGTTTTTGTCAATCTGAGTCCCATTTAAAAAGGTCACACATTCATTGTGTCTTGGCTGCATTGTCTCATCGGCTATTCTAGTCTGTCCTGCGTATGAACTGAACTGGTATGCGTTTGTTTCTGTAGAGCTGATTCTCCTGCAGGCCTGCTGAATTCATCTCAGCCATGAAAACGTGATAAAGCTTCTGTTTAGAGATACATTTTTTAATGCTTGCTTTATAAGGTTGTTACTGTTTTTTTGTACTGTATCTTGCTACAGGCGTTTATTTATTTTTTTGTCTGGCCCTTCTTGACTTTTTTGGTTTGTTTTTTTTTTAACTTTTAAAAACGATTATTCTGGTTTATTACTTTTAAAAATGTTTATTCTGGTGGGGCAAGAAACATGAGCAAACAGATTATCAGACAAGTTGTAAACAAGCCTCTGGGTTCTCCAAACTTTTAACTGGGGAAAAAAAAACAAAAATAATTACCCAAACTGTCTGTTAAAAACATTCATATTGTAATTGCTGTAGTTGTGCGCTTGATAATTACCAATATTTCAGATGCTCTTGCTGTCAGTTCTTCTTCTTAGTCTTGATAAATGCAACAACAGCAATTAAAAACAGAAATACTGGACATTAATTGAAATTCTCACAAAACTCTAAACACAAACTGTTCTTTCTGCTAAAAACTAACTCCGTAAAGGCACATTTCAGAAGTTTAAAGACGCATAAATCGTCCTTTGAGGGACTTTGTGAATAAGTACATGATGTCCCTGACAGCCAAACAAAGAAAATCACCCAATCTCAGAAGCTGCAATAATCTCATCCTGCATCTATCGGTCCAGTGGGACAGAACTAACAAGGACTCAGATCCTGTCATAAATTATGAATAAGAAAATTGTTTGGGTACCAAGTGAAACATGTTATGTGTCCTCACACAAACAAGGGTTTGTTTGGTTTGTCATAATATTGAGTTACATCATTGTGCGGCCATGTTGGTAGTCAACAACATGCGATTGTAATCACATAATAGATGATTGTAATCAAATGATTGCTCCGGCAAATGAGCTGGGTTTATATTGAAAGTGCAATCAAGATCATGAGCCCTAAAAATAGGAAGTATGGAACATGTCTCTCACCACGTCTCTCTCTTCCCTTTCCCCCCGCAGGTTTGATTTTCTCCTGTGGTGTCTGTGTGGAGCGTGCCACACACCCACTCCACAACAACGACGGCTTTTGCTTGCATCTTCCAGTGTTTCTTCTGTCAGCAAGTCCAGCAGAGCTGCAACTCTTCCAGTGCCAGCCCTGACACCAGCGAGGAGCCCTGCCCCACTGACATGGTGAAGATGACCAAGTCCAAGACCTTCCAGGCTTACCTGCCGACGTGCCACCGCACCTACAGCTGCATCCACTGCCGGGCACACCTGGCCAATCACGACGAGCTCATCTCAAAGGTATGAGTTCACTACTCAGCCGGTCCTCCCTGTCCTTCACTTGAGCTGCCCTGCAGCATTGCACATGACAGTCAACTGGTCCGTCTGTGTTTATATACATGAAAAAGGATACAGGGTGCTTTGCAGTTATGTCACAAATCTCCCAGGAGCCACGTTTGGCAGTGGATGAAGGTCAGCTGGAGAAAAATAATACATAAATGTAAAATGTTCTTCTCCAATACATTCATCTACTGTGAGTGTAGACCCATTCAATAAGGTTATAAATAAAACTGGATATTTGATGAGACTAGGTTACTGTGTCACAGCAAACTGTTTTTAGTCTTACTGTCTGTTTCTAAACATGTTGTGACACGAGAAAAGACAGCTAAGTTAAACTGAACTGCACGCTAACTAGCCCATGGGCTGCTCAGCAAAGAAAACACTGCTAATGTTTGTGTTTGACTTCTTGTCAGCACTAATGGTTGACAGAAACATCCTTTAAAAACTGTTATGATCATGTTTAGATGTACCATAAAGCTGCATTAATGGATGGATGGGCAGAAAAAGATATGCAGCCATGACATATTGCTGCCTGGAGGTCCAATTATATCAGTATTTAAAACAGCAAAATGTGAGAAATTCAAGGGAATTTCTGTAATCTTTTCTTATCAAGTTTGATTTCAGTGCAAATATGTACTTTTGAAGAATAGCAAACAGTCTTAGCGGTGCTAATCTTTGAGGGAACAAAAATCCAGAGTCCAGAACAAAGGCTATCTTAACATGGTGTCAAAGACAGACAGGAATCAGTGGTACAAATATGTCTTGTAAATGAACTTTGTGAAATTAGCAACTTTTATTAGCAACCAAGCTTGCTTGTGTGCTAACTGACAGTTGGACAGCTGACTATTTAAATGACAGTTGGACAGCCAGTTTGCTAAATGACAGTTGGACAGTACTAAGTGGCAGTAGAACAGTTAGCTCGCTAATTTACAGTTGGACAATTGAGTTGATAACTGACAGTTGACAAGCTACCTAGCTTAGCAATTATCTAGCATGTTAGTGGTTAGTTCAGCAGCTTTAGTTGCTTTCCAACTAGCCCTACGAGAAGTTACTACATTACAAAGTCTCTACCACCTATTTTGCAAGGATGTACTTTGCTGTGTTGCTCCCTAGTGTGTTTTACAAAGGTTAACATGTTAGCTAACAGCTGTCTGCTTACACAAGCAGCAGCAGATGTGGAGTAACACTGGCTGTAAATCTTGCTTTAGCTCTGGTTTGGCCACCACCAACCACTGCCATTTAGTGCTGAACAGCTGGATAGTAAATGTGTTGGAAAGAATGAGCTAATAATCTAATTAGAGCTGCAAAGTCTGTGGATTGTTTCCTGTGGGTTTATCTCTGCCAGAGTTTCATAGAGTGAATGTAAAAAGAAAAAATATTTATTAGCTTTAATATAGGTGAGAGACTGAAGCAGACTGAGAAGCAGAAGCAACATTTAGTGCTTGAGTCTGTCAGGGTAGTTTTGTGGGATTTTGCAGTTTTATCCATTTTTTCATCATTCAAGTCAAACACTGATAAATTTGCAGACTCATCTGGATATCAAAATGGCTATCTTAGGCTCATCTTTTGGATTACATTGTGAGCCGTGATGATAAAAGTCGACAGTGTCCTTGTCATATTTATAAATGAATAAATCTGTGCTCAGCTAAACTGTGAATTCTCACTCAGCTGGGACTCGGCAGTGATTGAGTGTCGTCCTCTGGTATTAGTTGTGGCAAATGGCTCTTGAATTTGACAGCAGTGTCATTTTATTTGATGCTCACCTGCCTTATTGCGTCTCTAAAGCTCGTGTACCTGTCTGCTTTTGCATCTGTATTTTATTTCTCCCGGTAAATTCTCAGAGGCTTAGATGACAGCCATGGCTGATATTTTCACTGAAGTTGTTTCTGCCTTGCACAGAGGAGCTGGTCAGTCTTTTAAAACTGTTCCTGCCTCGGCTATTTTTGTTTCTGTTGCTGTTTTTGAGTTTAAAAAAAAATGAATGCGCTGCCTTGGCTCACTGAGCATCTCTGGTAACCTCAGACTAACTTTCAAAATATGAGATGAAAATCAAGACAATCAGACTTTCAGATCTGCCTCACTGCCCACATGTTTTCTGTGAACTTGGAGAAATTGACTGCACTGACATGTTTTTGTTTTTATTTAACCAGTCTTTTTTTAGTATGAAAATTTTCAGAAAATAAGGACAAATGCCAATTGCGAGATCAGAGAGCCCAGTGTGTTGTCATCTGAATGTGGAACAAAAGTTAGAGGATTTAGTTTCTAATTACATAATATTGAGGAAAAAACAGCAAACAGTCACATAAGAGAGGCTGAAGCTTGTCAATGTCCAGTATTTTTGTTAATTGATTTCTGATTAATTGTCTGTCAATTGACCAACCAAATTTTTGATTAATTGATTGGATAGCTGAAGAGGTTGAAGCTTGAAATTACTTATTTTATTCCTCCCAAATCCAAAGATATTCAATTTACTATCACATAAAATCAAGAAAAGCAGCAAATCCTGATGGATTAGATTATGAAAATAGTCACCTAATAATTTTCATTGATCAACTAATCATTAATTTGACTAACTGTTGCAGCTTTAAAACTTTTATTCTGTTGTTGTCTCTTTAAATTTGTGGCCGAATTGTGTTTAAAAAAACAATTTTAAAAAGATTTGTGATGAATGTTCCCAAAGCTGCAACTTAACCTTTAACAAAATTATCATCATCTGCACCTTTCATCGACTCCTGCTGAGCATAAACATCATAAACAAGAGACTTTTCCTGCTGTTCTGGTTCCATAGAAATAAGACGTATCAGTTGTTTAATGCAGTGTTTCTGTCAGACTGTTGTCAGGGAAATTAATCTCTGTGAGACTGAGACCTGAAGTGACAGTTTATTATAAGTGTCATAAAGTGTCTGGCAGAGCTGGTCTGAATTTAAAGGAGTTCTTCTCAAACTAATAACTCAAGGCAAATGTCTTAAGGATGAGCGAAGGAAACCTTGACATTGAGCTGTGAGTTTAAAAAGTATTTTCACATCCCAGCCTGCTGCAACCACTGCAGATGCAGCAACTTGTTATTCTATTTAAAGATCCTATTTTATTGTTGTCCAACTGCGTGTGTCATGTGACTACTTTGGTCCAATCATGATTGAGTAATGGTGCCTGCAATAAAAGTTAGTCTAGTTCCATTACGTGGTCAGGAGCTAGCTTATGTTGCTAATGTTCGTGACTGCCAGCTAATGGTATGGTCAAATCGTCTCATCAAAATAAGATAAGTTGCAAATACTTTGGTCTTCTAGTCTAGTTTTGTGTTGTTTATTGCTGTATTGTACTTAATTGTTTTTGCCTGTACAGTTTCGGACTTTGATGAAATGTGGCGTAGCTTCTATTTATGATTTTCCTCCACTGCGAGTGTTGAGGTCTTTCCACACTGAGGGGTTTATTTTTCATGCCATTAATTTGCATGTCAGTTTATTTTTTCAAACTGTTTTTGTTATGAGTAATTTCACACAGAATCCATGTCTCTGTTGAGACAATAAAGCTAATTAATTGTCATCTTCATCTGCTCCTGTAAGTAAAAATACATTAGATAAGCATTAGGACGTCAGTTTTTGTTATTTGTTTTCAATCTATTCTGATAATTTCCCACAGAATATGTGAAATGATCCTCTATCATCACACACTTCCTGTTGTATGAACCTCTTGTCAAATGTCAGCACAACCAGTTAAGTCTTTAAAAACCTCCCTAATTTTTAACTTCCAGTCCAATTCCACCATCATAAAATGACTATTGATAGGTTTGCGGCTGCCAGCACATAAATCCTCCCACATCCCATTCTCCATAATTATCAGTTCTAGCAGAGACAAAAACAAACAGAGGAACTCATTTTACAGTCAGATCACACAGTAGGACGCTGAAGATTCAGCTTTGTTTGCCCAAAATGAAATTGTCCTGCCAGGTCTGGTCATTTATCTGCCTACAGAGAGTGACGAACCTGACCCTGAGTGCAATACAAACCAAGCTCAGGACTGTTAACGTCCTTCGGTTTTCCGTGTCTAGTTTATTACAGGATTTCTGGGTATTGAAGTCCAAACAGTTAGCCCACGCTGACATTTGAAGCCACAGAGCTGCTTTAATGCTGGCCGTAAAATCGAACAGCTGCTGAGCAAAGAGGGAGTAAAGTTTATAAACTATCAGATGAACCGGAGTTGCGGCGACCGAAGCCGGTGACCTTTATGTGTTATAATAAGACAGTGGCAGTGTGCTTGCCGTGCGTTGCAGCACTCTCACCACTCACTAAGCTGATTATTCAAATGGCAAAGATGATCAATCTGCACTCTCGCCATCTCCATGTCGAAATCCATTTGCCTCCCGCGGCTCGGAGACTTTGGAAGCTCACAGCTTGTTAGCGCGAGCAGGAAGATGAGCCCGGTAAACAGCTCTGCCACCAGACTGTTGTTGTTGGTTTCAGCAGGATCAGAGGCCTCAAGATGGTAATTTTTGGAGCTGTGAAGTCTGCACAACAAGGGTTTTCACTGGGTTTTAATTGTTTAAGGCCGTTGTAAATCACGCCGATGTGCCTCTGGCCAGAGAGAGTGACTGTAATCATTTATCTGCACCTCACTTAAACTGTCTGAGGGCCCAGTCAGATATGTGGATTTATTGTCACGCGGCGAAAAACTGTGACAAGGTGGAATGAATTGTTTTATGATGAGGCTGAGTTTTGGATGCAGGGAGGGTTTATTGTCTCCTGTGTGGGAAATTAAACTGTTGCTGCAGCACATTAAGAGACAACAATTAAATCCCCTATATGAACATTTAATAAGTGGCTTATAAACACGTTATAGTGTAGCTGTAAGCAGAAGAGGTGTTGAAGTCTACAACAGCTAAACACAAATAAAAATGTGAGATACAGAGGAAGGAAGTTAAATTTAAAGCCTTGAGGTGTCAAACAGTGCTGTTTTTAGGCTGTTTCATTTTGATTCACATTCTCTTGTTTGACATAATAATAATGAAACTTAATTCATTAAACATGGCTGAAAGTGTTTTACAAAAAGGAGAATTTCCAACTTTAAAAAATGCAAACACAGCGAGATTCAGGGAGAAGTGTGAACCTGAAAGCGTGGTCAAAAAAAGGCTGGTTTCATTTTGATTTGAATAAGGAGAAACAAAAAATACAGGACAACAGAACCACTTGTAAAGAGTAAAAACAAAGTGACAAAATTAGAACATAAAACTTAGCAATAGAATGAATCATATGTT
The DNA here is from genome assembly GCF_001640805.2 of Lates calcarifer. Taxonomy (NCBI): domain Eukaryota; kingdom Metazoa; phylum Chordata; class Actinopteri; family Centropomidae; genus Lates; species Lates calcarifer. Next base: position 24,289,914 of record NC_066845.1, read on the forward strand.
TAAGTAAAGTGAAGTAAATTAATTAAATGCACCTTTTAGACATTCATATGTGATAAATTTTCCCATTTGAGAAACTGGAACTGGCCAATTTTGGGCTTTTTTGCTCATTTGTGTAACTGTTAAAGTTCTACAACACCAGAAAAAACTTTGCAAATTACAAGACGAGTTAAATAAATGATGCCCTGTGGAGTTTTTCATTAAACAAAATGTCTGTTTACATTAATTTCTATGTCTTGTGTGTGAATCCTTGAGGCTTAACAAACATGATAAACGCTTTTCCTTCCTCATAAAACATTTGTCAGATATTTTTTTTAACGTTTTGACTCCTGGCTTGTTTACTCATGTTTTATGCTGAGAGTCGTCTTCTTCTCTGATATTTTTTGACACGTCTTTGTGTTTCTTAACATGTTACCGCCACCTGTAAATCAGTGGAACAGTGTGAAACCATTGGTAGGAATGTGCATGCTCGCACACGTGCAAAACATTTATTCATGGCGCTATCAGCGAACAGAAACTCCACAGGGCACCTTTAACTTACTTACCAGTGACTAGTTGTTTATATCTAAGCAACAGCTCGTTGTCAAGAGTTCCATCATTTCAGGTTAGCGCTCCATTTTTTTTACTTTATTGTGATTCCACGTGGCCTGGAACGAACAGACAGGGACAGAGGAAATGCTTTTACAAACTGTTGGCCGTGATGCAGCACCACCACAGTGAAGTCAGCTGAACATCCACAATTTAGCCTGTGCCAAAAAACCACACAGAGGTCAGTTGTTGAAGTGTCAGCTTGTAAATGAGGGTTTTTCTGGAAGGTTTCAGAGGCAGCTGGGAGGCTCTGGGCTCGAGGCTGAAAAAATAAAACAGACAGCACTGGGATAGATTTGGGGGATACCTTTCTGCTGTACTGTGTGCGGAAAAGTCAGACGTGGTTTTTGGGCCATTTTACTGCTGCCAAACTCTGGTTCTCTGGTGTGGTAAACAACTGAAAATAAATTTAAACTGCTGCATCACAGGTGTATAAAATCACGACCTTCACAGCACGTAGACGAGAGGCCAGTGACAACTAATGAGACGAGAGCGACATATTTACGAGTTCAAGCATCAGAGCTCCTGAGGTCAGCGTGGGAGAGGCTGAAAATGTTAGAGGGTGTCATGTCGGTGTGTTTGTTTTATTCGAGTCACGCCACATTGTTTGCAGGAGCTGACGCTGGAGCAGGAATGCTGGAGAACCAGCAGCACCAGTGAGCTTCAAACTGGAAATGCAAATGAATCGCGTTTATTACTGTACCGAAGCAGTCAGGAAAAGTTAGAAAACCTAGTTTAGTTTGTGGTTTTTATTTTCATAAGCAAGAATTAAACTCCTCTTGTATTGTGGTGTGTATTAAGAAATTGCTTTTATGTTCAGTCTTTTCCCCCTGCTGTTTGTCTCCATAGGAAACTGAACTGCAGGCAGATTAAAGCCATACTTTACAATATATACCCATGTGATATTCATTTTTTAGTCCAGCACAAACGTTTTCCAAATATTTTCAACCCTGCTCACCTCCAAACATCCTTTGCTGTGAACCTGTCATAAAATAAGTCGCCAGTTTGTAAAATTTTGTCGAATATATTAAATTTTTGTAACTAATTAGTAAAAAGATTCTGAAGATTTACTGGTTCCAGCTTCTCCAGCATGAATATTTGCTGGTTGTCGCTGCCTTTTATGATAGAAAAGTGAATATATTTGACTTTTGGAATGACAGTTGGACAAAACAAGCAAAATAACAGTGTGTTAAAAAGTGACCTGGGGCATTTTTCTGGATTTTTGGTCAAAATATTAACCAACCAGTTAAGGAAATAATTAATTGATAATGAAAATAAAACCGTCACCACCTGGTCATGAATTTCAGATAGTTGTAGTTCTGGTTAACAGGGCAGTTACCTTGATAACTATGGCTTTAACCTGTCAGTAAGAAGAAACCCTGCTCAAAGTACTGTCCTCTCATCTCTGACCTTTGACCTCCACTGGGCAGCAGAAAAAACAGCCTTGAGCCATCGGTAAAGTAAAAGCTTCTCTCTGCAGTTAAAACTTTTAATGAGTGAACTGTTGACTGGGTCGTGTTGTCTTGTTTACTGGGCCAGTGCCATGAGGTGACTCTTGGTGAATGACCTCATTGGTCTAAACAATCCACTTTAATAATAATTGGATTTAAGTGAGGGACGGTCTGTTTTTCCTTCTGCAGGTTTCACCTGGTAAACATGTTGTAACACATCATTCTGCATCTGCCTGTCATGGAGTTTCCAACGTTATTGTGTTTATTGTGAGTCCGTTTGTTTTAAATCTCTAAAGAACAGGTAGATAGCGTGATCTGTGTGTGCATTTTATTCATTTTAATAATAAAACATGCAAAAGTACAAGAGCGCTAAACACATTTGATATTAGAAAAGGAGAAGAGGAGATTCTCAGGGCTTATAATCACATATAATTTAGTACACCTGTGTTTTTTTTCATGCAGCCACTTTGGAAATGCAGCTTTCAGTTGTAGTTCCCATCATCTAAATACACAGGAAGCTCCAGAAATAAGACAAATTAATATAGAAAGTAAGTAGAAATTTGTATATCCAGGCCAAAAAGTGTGCAAATCAGATCAGATATTTAGAAACATTGAAAGAAATTTGACTTTTAAATAAAACCTTTCAAAACTTCCTTTAAAATCGGACTTTTTACAAGTGCAGGAAGAGTTTTGTTGTGTGGCAGTGATGTAATTCAAGACTAACTCAATTATTATTCAAGGTTTTTCCTCATGCAAAAAAAACATGTTTTTTTGCTTTAAAAATGGTCAGATAAGGCCTCTGAATTATAAATATATTATAAATATATCGAATTTATAATGAGAATAAACTGTAACTAGAGGATGTTTAGTATTTTTGCTTGATGAATTAATTGAAAGCTAAATTAAGTTCTTTAAATGGCTGATTAAGTTTGTGTTTTTGCTTTTTAACATCTGATTTTGTAGATATTTTTCCACGTGACAAAACAGATTGGTATCTGAGAATTGTTCTTGATATCTTGATATCGATTTTGACCATACTGTTGACAGTCTATTAATAAGCTCTCTGTTTGCTGCCACACCTCGTTGGCATTTGTGTGTTCAGTAGTCGATGGCAGCATCACCATTCCTCAGCATCAACCCTTCTAAGCCGATTATGTTACTTAGGAGAAGATGACACCGTAGTCTGGTGTTTTCCACTACGCTCTGCCAAGGCCTGTTCCACGTTTGATTTTCATCCCATATGAAATTTTATCAAGCGTCGTGCTCCAGCAGCAGCATGTTTATCACGTGTTATTTCACTGTGTACACAGAGTAGGGAAAAGGAAGTAAACTAGTAAACCCAGTCCTGTTGGAGGAGCTCTGCAGGTCCTGGCACATTTCTCCCCACAGTTGCAGTTTGAGTGCTGGAATTCTCCTGAGCCAGGTATTAAAAAAAAAAAAAAAAGTTTCCCCTCCCCGAGCTTATGCGCCGAGTCTTCGAGGCATGCCAGCCGGCGAGCAAGGATGCAGATGGAGCAGCCCGAAAAGAGAGGATTAACCTGAGCACGCGGGCCAGAAGGAAGTATGGCAGGCACAGTACCCCTCCCCCTCCATCCCTCCCTCTCCTCTACTAAACTAAATATAGGAAGCTGCTGAAAAAAAGCCAGTTTATTCCTGCAGACTAAAAGGGGATAACGTTTTCTTTTTGCAGTCAAACTTCCTGACAAATGGATGTTATTGAGGCTGTGCAGTCTCTTCTGACAGCACAGACTTACAGCTGCAACTTTCTGTATCATTATCGATTAATCTGCCAATCTGAGAGTTGTTTTCATCATTAATTGATTTGTTGTTCTCCATAAAATGTCAGTTTCCCAGTGTCCATGATGACATCCGTGTTTTGTCTGATCAACAAGCTAAAACCCCAAAGAATTCAATTTACAGTGACGTAAAACAAAGAAACAAACGTGAATACTGCTAATAATATTACTTCTCTGGCTGGAAAAATGGAGAATGTTTTGGTCATTCTTTGAACAAAACATTTAATTCCTCAAAATACTTCTAATAATATTTTCCCTGCTTGTGGAAACCTGGCGTGCTAACACTTTGAATTTATGTGAGATAAACACACTTGAAGCTGTTCTTTATGCTTAAGTTTGTGTTTCTGGTTTTGGAAAGACATTTTTAAAAACAAAAATACTGCTATGTCCATTGGCTGTAGCTTTAGCCATGCAGGCAAACAATACAGTTTCAGTGGATGTTAGAAAGGACAGACACACTTAAGTTTGCGCTTTTTGCTTTGGAAAGACTTTTTTAAACATAACATGTAATCCCTCAAAAATCTGCTGATAATGTATCACCTGGCTGTAGAAATAAAGCGACTACTATAAGCTAGTTAGCCTGGTATGCTAGCATTTTCAGCTTTGACCTGGCATGCTAACACTTTCAGTTGATGTGAGAGAAGACAAACACACTGTTAAATCTGTTCCTTACTCTTTATCTTGTGTTTCTGTTTTTGAAAAGACTTTTTTTAAAAACAAAACATGTAATTTCTGGGTGTAGAAATAATGCTACTACTGTAAGCTACTTAGCTGGGTATGCTAACGTTTTGAGCTTTGCCTGGGCGTGCTAATGTTCTCAACTTTAACCTGGCATGCTAACACTTTGAATTTATGTGAGATAAACTTGAGGCTGTACTTTATGCTTAAGTTTGTGTTTCTGGTTTTGGAAAGACTTTTAAAAAAAAACAAAAATACTGCTAATAATATGTCCCTTGGCTGTAGAAATAATGCTACTACTATAAGCTTGTTAGCCTGGTATGCTAACATTTTCGGCTTTAGCCTGGCATACTAAAGTTCTCAGCTTAGGCCAAGCCTGCAAACACTTACAGTTTGTTTTAGAGAAGACAAACATGCTGTTTAATCCTTTCCTTACACTTAAGGTTGTAATTCTGGTTTTGAAAGGCTAAGGAAACAACACCACTCTTTTCATCAGTCTTTCTACAGTCCAATATACACCACTTAAACATGGAGAAATCCCAGGTTTGACAGGCCTGCTGCACCTAGTTATAGTTGCTGTAGTTGTTAGTTGCTCAAGACAAAATAGTGGCAGGAAAACATAATCCCTGACTTTATTTCAGTGGATGTTTTCACCCAAAATCATACTGAAAACAAGAAATCCAGGCCCAAAATCCCGAGCACGCCACATCTCCTCAACATTGCTGTCGGTTTATATTTTTATCAGATATGGGTTACATCTCACAGCAGATACAAGCATCACCCTGAAATCAGATAGCAGCGCGAGCAGCAGTTGAGAGCCAAGCGTGGAAGGCCCTGCAGTGCGAACGTGGTCCCGGAGCGAGGAGGACGCAGCCTGAATACTGAGGAAGGAGGCTGAGTGTTTTATTCAGCAGCACTTTGGCTGCATCCCACCCATCAGGCTGATGGATTGATCATACGTTTCATTTCTTGCCATTAACGAACACACCTCCCTTTTTTTTTTTTTTTTAATTGTCCTCCTCTAACTGGAAGTTTGCCAAGACTCTGGTGGTTCACATGTGACTGAGGTGACAGAGACAGAACAATTTAATATCTCGCCTTTTTTCTTTTAATATCATAATCAAACCAAGTGTATTCTAGGTCAGCAGGCTTTTATTAGACTATGTAGTTGCCACACAGTCCAGTGCTTTGGTCCAAGGTGAAAAATCTCAACAATTATTTGATGAATTGTCATGAAATTTGGTGCAGTCGTCCTTTCATGATAAACTGGTTGATAGAGCTTCCCATGGCCGCAACTTGTGAGCAATTTATTTTGTCTTATTTTCAGAGCCGAGATTACGACACGGGAGTTGATGTGTTTACTAGTTTGAAACTTGTAATTACGATAGGACATGAATGGGGCATGAGTACAGCCTCTCAGAGCTGCAGGCATAGCAATTAAACCAAGAGTATCCCAGGACAGAATAGTTGATTAGACTATTCATTAGACAGTACTTGTTTATTAGAGGTAATTTTTTTTTTGACTTTAAACAAGAACAAATACAAAACAACAGCTAAATCCAAGTTATTGTTGTCTGTTTACACCAGTAAACAGACCTATATTTTCAGTTATGTTCAGCTTTTGTAGATGTTTTTCAGAAAACTGGAGAAAACTCTCTATATATACCTTTATTATTGTACTCTAGCATAGTCTCTGAGTTATATGGTGAAAGAGGATTGGGCTTCAAAAGCAGATTAAATCTCAGCCAACATGCAACAAAACCATACCTAAAAAATAATTACAAATACAGGCAGTATTTTAGATAAAAGATTGTCAATATCAGATGTGTAATCCTTAAAAATACTTGATTTAAATAGAATATAAAACAGCTTTTGGGTTTAACAGGATGCATCTAAGTTGGAGTTGAACCCTCACCTACAACAGTCGGCATCTGTTGAGACAGATGGTAAAAGTCAACCTCAGCAGATTTGTTAATAGCCTCCAGTTAATCTTTATTTCAGGACTGGTTTGATTTATTGTGTTACACGTTTAAAGGGCAGAAATAAAACCCCTTCTTTGTGAGTTTTTGGGTTGAAATCAGATACAGTTTGAGAACTCGCCTCACTCTGCAGCGTTTTGCCTCTCGGGGTGGATTTGTGTTTTTGTGAGTTTGGCATTGTTGCCTTTGGTCCCGTGTGGTCAAGAGGATTCTGGGATTTTGAGATTTGCTTTGTAGAATTCATTTTTCTCGGGGAACAAGCATTTTTTAAAACAAGTGCAATTGTAGCAGCTTAAGAAAACGAGCTCAGTAACCACACTCCCCATTTGCTCATGTTTTATTAACAGAAAAGAAAAACCTGTGGGAGTATTTCCAGCCTGCCTGCATCTGATTCTCTTACATTTAAAAACAATCCTTGCAGGATCCAGTTGGGCCATCTAATAGGATTCTCGGGAGTCTGGAGGTTTTTTTGAAGCCCTTACACCTGCTCTTTTATTTATTTATTAACTGATCTTGTTGGGCTTTTGCTGTGTGACAAGCATCCTCCTGCTCCTGATGGTTTTGTAGCCAAGTGGTGGAGAGAGAAACGCCGCCGATGTAAAAATAGATCGTGGAAAAACAGATAAGGGCAGCGAGAGAGAGAGAGACTCAGCCGTGGTTAAAGTTGATGGCTGAAGCTCAGATGTGACACCCAGCTCTTGTCACATGGAGTAAAACCCCCCCCACCCTCACCCCCTCGTCCCCTCGTCCCATCACTGGCCCTAAACACAGCAGAGAGGACTTGTTGTCGACTCCACGGGGACCGACCTAGTTCCCTCTCTCTTTCGTGAGCTAAAGGTCACGTCTCGTGGCTCTATGCTGATTTAACTCCAAACATTTTGAAGTTGAGGATGTAACTGTGAGACGTCAACACCAACAACGGAGGAGAAAGAAAGAAAAATAACTAACCCTCTGTTTCTTGTGATCTGAAAATAAACTTTTCCAGCTCTGAGTGTTAAAAGGCAGTTAGAAATCATCCGCTGGGCTTTAGCGGTGGTGGTGGTTGTGGTCAGAGGAGGAGGAGGAGGAGGCAGCTGGTGCCTCCTATTAGGCAGTATTAGCTCAGCTCCCTCAACTGCAGCCACAAACTTATCTGCCGCACTCATTTGCAATGGAAAAAGCAAAGCCGATTGGGGCCTGTCTGCCGGCCGAGGATGACGGGGGCCAGAGGAGAGAGAGAGGAAGCCTGGCAGGCTCTGTCGTCACCCACTGTGACGGCTTTACTGCTGCTCTGTTTACATTAACATACAGTAACGTCATGTGTAGACTCGCAGGCTGCAGGGTATTTATAAAGGCAGATTTTATTTAACAAGCTATATTCATCACGGCATGAGTAATTGCACTTTTAATATCTCTGCAAAGCACTGTGGTCAGCATTTGTTGCTCTTACATGAGGTTCATAATGAACTGAACTGACCCGCAGTTCAGTGTCTTATGTGTGTTTTCAGAGAAGAAAACAGCCTTATTTTTTGATTGTACTTATCCTCATTAAGCAGTAATCACACATATTGTCCTGGTAGTAGACCAGCAAACATTTATCAGTAGTCAGTTTTTCCTGAACTGGGAGAATCTCACATTTTTTTAACAGCCCTGTTAACTAATCTCAAATTCAAGATAGATTCACATATACAAACTTAAATTTCACAACTTTTTTTAAAGAACAAAACTTTCACGTGCAAATTTAGTGCATGAAACATTTTACATGTGATAAATGCACTCATAGGCACATGTACTTTTAAAAAAAAGCTATACAAAAAGTTAGATATTTATTGACTTAAAATAAGGACAAACACAAAATAACAACTAAATCCAAGTTATTATTGACTACAAATGCTATTAAATGTTTGTTTAATCAATCTTTTTCAATCAAACACTCCCTAGGATGTTAGCAACAATCACTGCATGTAGCACACTTAAAAAACAAGTTATCACGTCAACGTCTCCACCACTAAGCTTCCAACTGGTCATTTCATTTAGCGCTGAGCTCTTCTACAAAAGCCTTTCTTCTTAGAAAGTTAGTGAGAGTTTGAAAGAGCGTAACAGCCTCTGTAGTCTTATTAAGACACCGCCTTTTTTAAGAAACGTAAAAGCTTCAAACATCAGGAGTGGGGGATTTACTGACGTATTTTATGTCATAGAATAAAATGTGAAAGGGTCTTGAATATGTGTTAAAACCACAGACCTTATTTCAGACATTTAACCAAAAACCTACTGACTTTGGGACAAGGGAACATGCTAACGTAACTTTCAGGTTCTCGCACTCATTCATGCACCACTCTATTTCAGCCTCATGAGGATATAGATGTATTAAACGTGTTTGTTATGCCTCAGGGATGAATGTAAACATAGCAGTGTTTGTTTATGAGAAAACTCCACAGGGTGTCTTTCAGTAGTTATCATGTTTTCAGCATGTAGTCACTTGGGATTGAAAGGAATCATTAAGTCAGGGGCTAATAATAATCAGCTGTGTGCGTGTGTTGTATATTCCTCTTAAACTGCATCTGTGGTTTTATTGATATTTCATTCAGAAAAGCTCAGATTCTCGTTATTAAAGGCATTAAAGTTCTCTAACCCCGAACATCAACAACAAAGCTCGACATCTTGAGTTTGCAGCCAGGATCATTAGAGGGGGGAAAATGTGACTCTTATTAGATTTGATGTAATTTTATTGATTTTTGGCAAGTAACTTAACTCAAAACACACTTTTTATCCATCTCCTAAATTTTCCACCTGTATTTTGACAGTTTCTAAACGTGCAAACAGCTTTTTTACTAGTTTTTAATGAATGTTTTGCAGGAAAGTTTGTGTTTTTCTGGTCTGACGTAACAATTTGTAACAAGGAAATGAGAGGAATCCAGCTTCTCAGAAGTCGACTCTCAAACAATTTCTCTCGTTGTTAAAGTTGACGTGTGTGATGATAGACTCGCTCTCTGATCTCTCTCTGTTTATGTGCTCACACTTCAGCTATTCTCTCTTTTTCTGAGCCTCGTTTTTATTCCTTACCTCCAGCCCAACTTGTGTGTGGGAACCTTGACAAGGTGGAGGAACAAGTATGCACAGCAGTTAGTTGGAGAAAAGCACCCCAGGGCATCAGTTGCTGACATTTTTGTACTCAGCGGTGTGGTGCAGCTCTTTATTGTCAACTTACACTATTTTTTTTCTCTCTCTCTTTCTCGTTTCAGTCATTTCAAGGCAGTCAAGGAAGAGCCTATCTGTTCAATTCAGTGTAAGTATGAGCCTTGGTGCTTTTGCTTTCTTCACACACTCTAAATTTACAAGTGATGTGGAAGGTTTGCAATTAAAAATTCACATGGACTCACACGAAGCTCGTTTGTCGAGTTATAAACCATGTTCACACTGGGTGCATTTGTACGACTCCAAACAAAGTTCAATTCTCCTCATTATTCCTGACGCTGCTGCTGCTGCTGCTGATGCTCTGTTTTCACGCTCATTTACTGTTGTTATTTTTCTATGGTTCGCCTGCGTACTGCTTTAACCAACACAGTATGATTGTTTACCACTGTACGTGTGTGCAGAGCCACATGAGCACAGCTGAAAGGAGCAGTTCAACATGTACGAACAAAAAAAATGCTGTGGTAAAGTTCCCATCTATCACTGCAAAGACCCAGGGTGTAGTCTGTTTCATTACATCTATGTTGGGGGTAATTTGAGGTTCGAATGATTATTTTCATTATTAATTAATCTCCAGATCACTTTCTCAATTAAGTGACTAATCATTTGGCGCATAAAATGCCCTGTTGACGTCTTCAAATGTCGTTATTTTGTCCAAAAACACAGAGATATTCACTTTACAATGATATAAAACTGAGAAAAGCAGCTGCAGTCAGAGGATTTTTGGTATTTTTATGGTGGAAAAAACTATTTTGATTGATTGACGATTGATTTTGTGATGCTAAAAATCCGATATAATCACGAAATTTGGTTGAATCAACAGTTGTATGTAATCTAGAGATTAGTTTTTCAGCCAAATTTAGCCATTAACTCAGTTTAAAAGTAGCTGTAAATCACCAAATCATTTCTTCCTGGTAAAACGATCCGCTGGAGTTGTGTTTCTGTCCACGCTGCAGAAACTGGTTGGTTAACATCCATCTCTTTGAACCCCTGAACAACACTTAGTGGTTTATTTCTTGCTTGGTTGGTTTTTGGGACTTGGCTCTCGGTCTTAATGAACCACACAGAAGTTTCTCAGCCTTGCCCCCCCAGAGGCCTGAGACATTTTCAGGTGTCACGGAGCAACTGTTTTGTGCCACCTGGGTCTGAATTGCATTGTTCTCACCTGCCAGAATAAAACCGCTCCACAGGCTGTAAAGTCCAAATAAATGATTCAAAACATGTCCAAAGTTTTGCAGGCGTCTACATGAAGGTTTGGTTCGTTTGCTGATTATTTCAGCTGCAGTACACTGTGTTTATTTGTCTATGTCCTTTAATTAAAATGCCATTCAGAAACTAATCAGCAGCACAGTGTTTACTGTGAGAGAGAGGTATAATATTAAAGAAGAACAAGAAACACCAATTCATTTCTCTGACCAATAAGTATTTATTTGTCTTCTATACTTACGTTTTGTGAGAGTTTATACTTTACTCCAAGACATTTACCTGAAGGCTTATGCATGAAACTAGCCAAAACTGGTAAAATCTTGTGTAGAAAAATCCAAATATTTCATTTATGGAGAAGGAATTGAGATGGAAATGAAAATATGGATGTTTTTTGTATCTGTATCACCAGATTTAATAATTTTATAACATTTTTAATCTTCAGTTTTTGTAATTTTAACAATTGCTGAGTGCTTTTACTTCACATTAACAATCTGAGCTCTTCCTCCACTGCTCTCCGTGACCTCTGTGACCTTTTCTCCACTTCCTGTCTTTCCTGCAGGGTGAATGTCGGCTGCGGGCCAGCCGAGGAGCGGGTACTCCTCACAGGTTTACATGCTGTGGCTGATATCTACTGTGAAAACTGTAAAACCACCCTGGGCTGGAAATATGTGAGTCCCTAAGCTTTCACTTTCACCTGAGCGCCCAGTGTTATTTTTTAACACCCCCCCCCCCCCCCCCCCCCCCCCCCCATCTTAATGTTTCGTGATGCTCCACTTACACCTGCCGCTGTGTTGTTGCACAACTGTGTGGTTACTTGGCTTCCAAAGGGACAAATTATACAGTTTCAGGTCAAAAGAACAGGGTTTCTCTCATTAAAGTATTGCTTGTTAAAGCCGTGGTGACAGTTTTTTTAGCTCAGGTTTGTGTTTAGGCTCAGGGATTGAGCACTCTGTGGTCTCCTAGCGCGCAAGATAATTACAGTGCCGAAAGGTTGGCTGCAGACAGCCAGGCTGGTACCTCTGAGAGTCTACAGTGATTAAATGTCAGGCCATTTTGAAGAGGCTTGTCCCAGTAATTGTCTGAAAAGACTGTAGAAGGGTGTAAAATAACTGAACAAAGTATAAGACAGGGACTCACTTAAAACGGCTCCTTCAGTGACAAAAACAATTAGAGATTCTTAGAAAAAGGCCCTGCAAGCAAAGGAGAGCAGAGCGGAGCTGGTTTACAAGGCAAAGCAGGCTGAGGAAATAATCAAAGACATCCTGATTCTTCTGACGCTCAGCACGACCAAGACACGAGCCGGAAATCATGAGATGTACTGTCAGACAGGAAGTTGAGACACCATGGGTTTATGACTGCAACATTTCTTTAAATGGAAATAGGGCTGCAACTAATGATTTATCTGTATCTAAATCGATTAATTGATTAGTTGTATTAAAGAGTTTTCAAATGTTTTTTGTCCAACTATTGGTACAAAGCCCAAAGATATTCTGTTTAATATCATACAAGACTAAAAACCATTCAATATTCACAATGTAGAAGCTGCAACCTCTACATTTTTGACATTTAAGCATTAACGATTTAAAGATTAACGATTATCAAAATAGTTGCCCATTAATTTTCTGTTGACCGATTAATCGTCTCATTGTTTCAGCTCTACATGTACGTTCCCTTCTAGATCTCAGGCACCATTTTAGAGAAATATCACCAAAATTCAGCCTCACATTCTTGGTAGCTTTGAAAACTCCACTAGCTTTCAAAGTGTTTTCAAACAGCTGAATTGTCAAAGTGGTGACTACTGAGCTGCATCTTCATGTTGGGAAGGAGGTAGTAGTCTGAGGGTGACAAATGAACAGGGCTGGTGTTGGACGAGTGGTCGCCAATTTTCTCGGACAGTGCTGACTTAGAGATTTCAATTACCTAAAACAGAAGAACCACAAACGTTAGCGACGTCAAACTTCCTGTATAATCACTCAAAGTTAAACTGTACATGCAGGTAATGAGAGCTGTTTGACTCATCTCCTTCTACCTTAATCACCCGTCGTAGAACACAAACGAAAGCGAGAGCACGATTGCGAAAAGTTTTATCTTCATTATCTGTTATTATTTCATAATCTTAGGAAGCCAAAATTTGATTTAATTGCTTAGCACTTGTTTGAACCAAATTTGGCTGCATAGCAAGAGTTTGTAACGCGTGACCCATCGGCAAGTTATGCTGCGTTCCACTCGTACTCGGAAGTCGGAATTTTCAACAGAGAAAGTTGAAGCAATCCCACCAACCCTGACATAAGAATTCAAGACGGCTGCTACTCGCATAAATAGTAATGAATACTTTTTACCTGTGGTCACGTTGCTATGCTGTTTGTAGAACGTTATCAACTGGTATTGCTAACAGTGGCTAGCAACGACAGCAGTTCACGATCATGGTTTCTGACTTCTCAACTGGAATGCCATCAACTCGTAGGTGAAGTCACTCCCAGTTCCCGACTTCAGACGTAAATGGAGCTCAGCATTAAATAACGTTTATCGTCCAACTTAATTGAAATCCGTTTCAGTCAGGCTCTGGGAAAAACATGGGCAAATATCGGTCTTGTAACTGGAGTTTTTGTCTCTGTTCTGTTTGTTTTTCTACAGGAACACGCGTTTGAGAGCAGTCAGAAGTACAAAGAGGGAAAGTTCATCATCGAGCTGGCTCACATGATCAAGGACAACGGATGGGAGTGACGCTCCGGCCGCTCGCTCGCTTTCTTTTTCTGACCTTGGAATGCTCTTTATTGAACTGCGTGGAGCGACAACCATCGACCACCATGCCTCTCCCCCACCACCCCCTCAACCCCCCTGAAAGAAAAAAAACCTCTCCTCCACCACCACCGCCAACAACCCGCTCGTCTCCTTCATGTGCACACACACCCACCTGCTCATCGTGAAAACTGAACAGAACAAAAACGACATTTAAAAAATAAAACGACGACGAGGAAACGGAGCAACTCCTGAAAAATCACATCACGGGAGTCCTGTCGTTACTTTTGAAGATTGTGTGTTCTCCTTTGCAGCTCCGGAGCTTTTGGGTTTGACCCCACCTCACCTCGCCTCCCCCCATCCCCCAACCCCCCCCACCGAACCACGCTTACAAGTGATTGTGGTGAAATGGCGACCACTGTGTGAAAAAGGAGATAGACTTCACTGAGAGGACATTTCTTTGTTTTCCTCATTTCGCCCATCCAGCGAGAGACGGGACAACACTTTGATGACTTTGGTTATTTTAATGTTATTTTGCTCTAGTTTTAACTTCTGGGTTTGATAAGGTTTTGGTTTGATGGCAGATGGATGTTACTGGTTAGCATTTTATTTCCCTGTCAAGTTTTGTTTCGTTTATTTGTTTGTTTTTTTTGGCTTGTCGTCTCTGCCTATAGCTGAACATGCTTTTCTTTGCTAATGTCCAAATGAGTAATCAGGGACAGGTGAGGAGCGGAGGGGAAAGGGAGTTTATTGTAGTTACAAATATGTAGCAGCATCTTGCTTTTTTCTTTATTATTATTTTAAGTGGTAAAGGATGGGATTGCAGTAGTGTGGGATTTTATACCTTCTGTTTTTATCTCTTTTTTTTTTTTTTTTCTTTATTGTGAGTTTCGTTATCTCCCCCCTTCTGGTACTTCTCAGCACTCAAAAAGCATTGAAAGCAGCACCTAGTATTTGTTTGACATAAACGGATATATATATATAGACATTTATATATATATATATACACACATACATACATATATATATATATATATATAAATATTTGTAGTGTTTGGCTAAATGCGATTGTGGCTGGTCCCATTTTGCAGCAGTACCATAAGTGAAAGAAAACAGAAACAGTTTCTAGACTGGGGAACCTGACGTCAGTGTCCACTTGTCATAAAACATTATGGCAGACTGTATTATTCCATTGTCTAGTAATGAAATAACAAGAGACACAACTACATATGAATATATATACACATACTATGATTACATATCCATAAATACTATGAAAATGTTCGTAGTACGTAGATATTGGAACATGGATTCTATATATATATTTGCTGTCATGCACATATGTATATATGCATATGACTGTGTGTATATATGCACTGTGTGTGGTCACGCATTTACACAGTGGCATACTTGAACGACGCTACTTCGTTTGCACTTTGCAGAGGCCTTTGGTTCATCTCAGTTTAGAGGCAAAAAGTTTGTTGGCTCTCGTCTGTTTTTATGTTTGTTTTTTTTAAATGGCCTTCTGACATGAACGACAGTTTGTCAGAGACGGAGAGAAAGTTTGAGCTTCGGACGGTTTGAGGGTTTCATCGACTGTAGCGTGTTTAGCAGCTTTCGGGTTAATTTAAATAATCTGCTTCTCCTCTCGGTTTTTCCGTGATTTAAAAAAAAAAAACTCGTGTCGTTTACGATTTTTCGCTGCTGTCCTAGAAATCCCGCCACCCCACCCCCCCTCCTCTTGTAGGTCTTTTTGCACTTTATGCTTCTCCGTCTCTCTCCCTCTCTCAGAGCATATGAATTGTCTCATTATTGTGGACGCCATCTTTGATTTGCCTCTAAGCCGTATGAATCTTGTGCCTCTTCAAAACATGAACGGCCTCCCCTCTCTTTTTTTTGTTTTTTTATTTCTTTCTTCTGTTGTGCAGTGCATAACTCAGAAAACCTTCATGTGAACCGATGTGTCTTCCCCCACCCCTTCTGGTTCAAAGTGGCCCTCAGATTAAGGTTCTTCACCAAAATCCTCATAGAGCTCTGCCCTTTTTTATTTTGGACAACAGAGACTTGGTATACATACACACATATATTTTCTATGTTAAGATTTAGTGGTGCAAAAACAGATGGATATTGAGTATATTATTTCTCAGAGTAAAGCATAGAGGAGGAAGGTTTGGACTGTGAGGGATGCCCAGGGGCTTGTTGTTTGACCTTTTTTTTTTATTGGAAGGATAAAAAAAAAAAGATGGCAGCAGGTCGAGGTGGGGCAGGGTGGGATGGGAGAGATTTTAAAAAGAAAAAAAAATCTGCAGTGATTGATTACTTTGCCGGCAAGGTCAGTCAGATCACACGACCTTTTATCCTAAAAACAATGACAATGCAAAACCCTTAATAGTCAGCAGTGATACCTACTTGAAAAATATAAAGACATAAACAGCTGAGATATTGGCCCGTGTTACAGTTTTTGTACATAAAGTAACATATTTAAGGTTTTATACGTATTTCTACTGGGTTAGTTCTTTTACTTCCCCAACTTGAAGCACTTTTGTTCACTGTACCTCTGGCTGTGTGTGTGAGTGAGAGTGTGTGTGTGTGTGTGTGTGTGTGTGTGTGTGTGTGCGAGCATGCATGTGTATTAGCCCACATGCATGCCTGCACACAAAAGTGAATTTTCCTCAGACAGTTTGTTTTCTTCCCCCCCACCCCCCCTTTTTTCTCTTTTAGTTGTTTTTTTTTTTTTAATTATTATTATTTGTCCTGTTGTTTTTTCTTTCACAGCTGTTTGGTTTCACTGTCTCTCCCGGTGATCTGTGAGGTCGAGAGCCAGATTAGTTTGTTTGGAAGTGATTTATCCCTGTTCTGTTTGTTTTTGTTTTTTTTCGTTAGCTTGTTTATTTAGCTTGTGTGGTGAGAGAGCCCATTAGAGGGCCCGGTGTTTAGGTCTCTGCTGAGCCATGTAGACGTTGAGGGCGAGCTGGAATCTCCCACCATGTCGCAGGGAGAGCCTTTACTTAAAAAAAACCCTTTCGCCACCAGTCAGTGTCTCCTGTATAGAGGGCTTTCAGATTGATGAAACGCACCCTCTGGCAGCCACACTGGAGGTCCTCAGCTTTTTGGCAACTGCTGGCTGTGAATATCTGATTGTATTTCTTGAGAACTTGCTCGTTTCTGTGCCGAGTTTGACAGAAAATTAACGGTTCTTTTCTGATCTGGTTGTTTTGATAGCGTTAGCTTGTTAGCTACCCGGCCGTAGTCACTACATCCCAGTTCTGGGGCAAACTCTTTAATGGTGCATTCATGTGGTCTTTGTCAGTCCGTTACATAAGAAAATATGACGTGAACTCCTTGATGTTTGTGTTCCTGTGGTCATCGGTGCTGGTAAACTGGCTGCATTTCATGAACTCGCCTGAGTTTGCCGCTTGGTATTCACCACTTTCTTCTGCCATTTCATGGTGATAAACTTGAAAACTACTGAGACTGAAAGTTCTTTTGTTTAGTTTTTTTTGGCCTTGGAAACCGCAGGCGTCAAAATAATCTCAGTCCATTTGGTAGCTCAGTAATGGGACTCTAGACATTCAAACTTTCATTTTTCTCCAAGCACTTGTTTGTTTTGGTGTAGAAGTGCTCAGAGGAATAGATGTTTGAATGTTTATACCTCTGTGATGACTGTTCAACCCTGAAAGCTGTCGACGATCACTTGAATGCACCGTTATAGGAGGATGTTGCAGCCCCAGAGCTGAGATTTTTTTTTTTTTTTTGGATTCACAACAACAATATCAAAACCTAGACCCACATTTGTACCTAAATTTGGAAACAAATCCACTTTACAAAGGCTCAATCTAGACCTCTAGGGCCCCCAAAAGCCCCAGTTACACTTCATATTATTTAAGTCTATATAATTTGATTAATTTGTCTGAAATTTGAAACGACTGGTCCTCCATCCCTGGTCTTAAAGTAAAGGGACCCTGTGTTAAAATCTAGTTTTAATAGCTAAATAGTTTAAACTTATATTAAGTATTTTATCAGATTTCTTCTATTTATTTCTGCATGTCAAGTACTTAACACAGAAAACCTCGGGCAAGGAATTACCTTCAATTTCAATACGTCTGACAGTTATTTTCTTTAATAACTTATTGATTATTCAGAGTGTAAAATGTCAGAAAATAATGGTTGAAGCAGATTTTTATTTCCTGAAGCCCATTTGACCTCGTTCAGATTGTTTTTGTGGTCTAAGCACCAGTCAAAAATACAAAGCTATTAACTTTACCATCATGAAAAACTAGAAATTAACAAATATTTACATTTAAGGAGCTGGTAACAGTTAAACCAGCCGTGTTACCAGACCATTAACATACCACAGCCAGTTCCTCCAAAGGATCTCCAACATGGCGCCAGCAGTGGTTTGCTGGGAGATTTTTTGCGACCCAACTGCAGCGCCTCTTTACACTCTCCCTTCGATCAGTCAGTCTAAGTTGAACCAACAAAAAGCAGTCGCCAGTGTCACCGCCGGTGTGTACCAAATAAGAACCAGGTTCTATCGAAATGTGTCAGTGTCATGCGTGAGACGGCAGGAAGGAAGGAAGCCAGGGATCGAGTTCGAGCGTCTCCTGGAGATTCAACCGTTAAACCAAAATTTAAAAAAAGAGGAGAAATCCTGTCACCTATGACATTGTCTTTCTGTAGAATGTTTTGATTCTCTGAACTTAACAGCGTCAAAGCAGCCTGGATGAAATATGTAGATATTTGCTGCTGAATACTGTTTACTTTTTATTGTTATTTTTGTTTTAACGTGACACTGGCTACCTACTTTTTGAGCTCTGTTACTGTCTCAAACATACCTGAAAGGATGTTGATCAAAGGCAAGATGGGTATACAGGGGAAAAGACTGTACAAGTTCTTTTCTTAGGACTGTTAAACTACAGTTTAAGGTCTAAAGCATGTTGTATTTATAATGGCTATATGTCGTGCCTGTTTTATTATTTTTTTTTTTCCTAAATTTAAAAACAAAAATATTATATGCTTTTTATTTGACTACATTGCTTTGCATTCTGTCTTAGTAAAGCCATGTCACATGTCTGTTTTCACTATAATGTAAACTATCAGATATCACAATAAATTTTCAATGGCATTAAGATGTGGATTGTGTGAAGTTGATATTCATTTTTAGGAAACTACAGCTATTAGGAGATTTTTTTTTATTTCATTGTCTTAATATACATTCTGTCTTTTATTTAAAGTTCAGAGTAATATGATTTTTATGTGCACACAACTGTTTTTGTATTTATTTTAAGCATCTTCCTGTGTTGCAGATAGCGGCGGCTGTGGCTGAGGAGGTCGTCCGCTAATCAGAATCACCCCTGATGTTATGTAAAGTGTTTTGAGAGGTGGTGAAGACGAGAAAAGCAGCGTGTAAAGAATAGTGTGAGTATAAATACAGTCCATTTATAAAGTAGAAGAGTAGAAGATGGGTACTTAAATTAAAATTGTGTCATATTTTTGTCATACCACATCAGGTTTTCTAATTATATAAATATTTAACAAGTGGTCTATATCGCACTGTAATGTAGCTATGAGCAACTTTAAGTGTTTACAGCAACATAGCAAAACATAGCTGTAATAATATAAAATATTGTTTGTCTATATAGTTGGAACTGTTAATAATATACATTGGTTAACACTTAGTGTCCTTACAGCTGCATGTTACTACATTATAGTGTGTTTTAAACTACTTTTTTGTATTTTTGTTTACATCCTATAAAATGCTAAATTGGGGACAAATTTTTGCACATTTTCATGGGAATTTTAAAACAAACTAAAAATATCTTTAGGTCATTCTAAAGATTGTGCAACCTTTCTGTACTAAGGTTTGTTCCATTTATTTGGTATTTCAAATCATTTTAGACAACTTTTCAGTGGTAACTTGTGTATTGTTTTTATAAACAATTTGTTTTGCGCTTGTGCTTTACTTTGCCTTTATATTTTTAATTACACAATTAATCAAAAATTGTGCACTGAGTATATATTTTTACATTATGAGAGCCAAAAGATGAACTGAAAATAAAACAAATACATCATCATGTTAGAGTTTAAAAAAGAGGAACACATAGTTTTCTAAAAAGGGGAACTTGTCTGTGGTTATTGTGATCAGTGTGAGAAGGTGACAAAATGAGCTTTGACAGTTTACCACAGAGGCTCGACCTCTGATTAAATATTACAGGCCTGCCAGAAAATGTGTCAGAAAATACCCTTTAAATCTAAAACAATTACTGAAGCATGAAATTCACTGGTCGCCCTCTGACGTGTGAGAGTCTCAGACAGAGTGGAGAGAGTGTCGAGCAGACTGTCAGGTAATTAGTTTAAAACTGACCTGCGGAGTTTTTCCACTGATGGCATTCGTTTTTCTTTTTTTAAAGACTGACCCAGAAGTCAGCAGTCAGCTGTCGTGTCGTTCATCGACTGCAGCCAGACTTCCTCTTCACCGAGGCTTTGACTTTTTGTTTTGGATTAATGCCAAAAATAACAGTGAAATGCCCGTTAAAATGTAAAATTGTAGACTAGGGCTGGGCTTTAAAAAATAATCCTGGTGCCAGTGTGTGATACCTTAGGTGCCAGTAAATATTATTTTCCAACACATTTAGGGAAATAAAACCAGCATGTGACTAAACTGTTCCATGCATCAGTGTTAAATAAAATATACAGCAGTTTGTAATAAGTTAGAAAAGGTTCCTTATAGATGAGAGAAGATCTGAAAGATTTGATTGTGAACAGTAATCAGACGTAATGTCTCGGTGTACCTCAGGGCTCGATGCTTGGGATCCTTTTCGTTCTATATCCTTTAAAGGACGACAATAACAAGCTATTGCCACTTAAATGCTGTATAAATACATCTCTATCACAATCATACCTAATCACTCTTGTGAAAAAGAGCGAGTGGCCAGAATACCACAGTGGTAAAACTTGTGCATTAAACCCAGACAGAACTGGTGAAGTACAGACAGGGAACTAATCAGCTGGTTGTCTGCTTCGTGTTGCATTCACTGCCTTGTGGTATTCTTGAAAAAACAAGCATCAGTGATCCCCTGCTTTGTTTATAATGCAGTTTATAAAGATTACTATCACAAAGAACCAACTAAATGTAAAAACTGAGCTGAACTCGTGGTTTTAGTCGTATCAGGACTAAAAAATATTGATCAGTTTTGTATTATTTTAAACCATGGTGGCATTACAGTGTCTCAAATACAGACACATACAGAATAAATACTTTTACCTCATGAGAACGTTTATATTTAGATCTCCTCTGAACGGTGTGAAGGCCTGGGTTGATGACTGAATCTCACCTCCGGTTTCCTGGGAGCTTCTCAGTTTGTTCTCACTCTGCTGAACCTGCAGCTGCTGTAAGTTAAGAGGAAAGTTGAATATTTATTTCTGTATCACGTGAAGAACTTCTCATGTCAGGTGTGGAATAAAGGAGCCGTGCAGCCTCAGGGGTTCACACATCACTCACAGAATCAATCAAAAACAGAAATAGAAATGCAAATTAAAACCACTGATGTGCCGTTAGCTTTTGTGAGATAGAATTTAAAAGACTTCTTGGTGAGTGGAGGCCATAAACCTCACTAACTGACCATTACACTTTCAGATTAGTTATTAAAACTTCCACCAAAAACCACATTTCCCCTTTCATTGCATTACATATTACTTTTTAACTTGCTGCTCCAACACTTCAAATTTTCAGCAACAAAATGTTTTTCAAGTTCCACCACAAAGTTGCAACACTCAGTATCTGCAGCATGAAGCTGTACCTGGATGTGGAAGTTGGAAACATGGCTCCTGTCTGGTGTAACATCATCTCCATGTTTGATAAGGCAGAATCCCTCATCTTGCTTTGCAGTGTGGGCACTAAACTTCACATTGAAAACATGAAAACAAGACTGTCAAGGAGATTTTATCTGACTTTTTATTTAATTCACTGCTCAGGTGTTTGTTTTACCTGACATGTTTCGACTGCTGAGCCTGCAGTCTTCATCAGAGGTGTTGCTGAAGCTTCCTGTCAGCTGATTTATGTGGACATGGTCGTCCTACCACGTAAATCAACGCCCCGGCTCGACGGCAACAGCACTCCCCAACAGCAGCAGCCGACAACATTTGGAAGAAGTCGGGGGGAAAAAAAGATTGGCGTGCTGTGCTGACAGCTCCCAACAAATGTAATTTAATAAAGCAAGGTTTCGACCCAGCAGAGATGTTTGTTGGGCATCGTCAAATGACTTGATTTTCCAAATAGCTTTTTTTTTTTTTTTCCTGCTGCGAGCACAAACAAGGTTACAGCAGAAAACTCAGTAAATATCTCAAAACCTGGGGAAATAACTATCAAACTATAACTATCTGTGCTGTTAGACATCACTGCAGA
This sequence comes from Lates calcarifer, assembly GCF_001640805.2. NCBI lineage: Eukaryota > Metazoa > Chordata > Actinopteri > Centropomidae > Lates > Lates calcarifer. The sequence continues at coordinate 24,311,923 of NC_066845.1, forward strand.
TAAAAGATAATAAACAATATGTTCTGGTTGTGTTTTGGAGGTGCGCTGGCCCTTTAAAAGGTGTCCGAGTATGATGAAACATCTGTATTTTAATCTCTGTGATCATCAGCTAATCAGACATAGATCATTTGATAAAGCACAGACTGTACTTTTGTTGTATGGGCTGGAGTTGCTATGGCAGTACATACTTAGATGATTCCTCCCTGCACAGTTCTTTCTACCCGTCTCCTTGCTTGTGATGCTGATGCCCACACAGCCTCGTGTTTTGATGTCCTTGAGGTGGCTGGCTTGTCTTCAAGCACAAAGCAGCCCCGTCAGCCTCTAATTTATCTCACGCTCCCTCCCTTCCTCTTAAAGCCCCAACATGCAACATTTTCTCACAAACAAACCCTTGTTTACCTGAAAAAGGCGTCTTAGAGATGTTCAGTGGACAGTGAGGCTGAGAGCCGGAGTGGACGATAACAATGGCTGAAAGCTGCAAGAAAAGAAAGTATTTCTGTATATGTAGTCCTGTAAATAAAGATCTGCCTGTCAGACAGACAGACAACTAACCATGATCTTTTTATGTTGTACTCAGTATAAATAATGTACATGCATGTTCATCTTGGTCTAATGACCGGAGACATGAAACTACTACAAAGAGACAGAAAACGACCACAAGAAGACACACAATGACCACAAAGAGATGCAACACTATCTCAAAGAGACACAACCATAAAGATACAAAATCCCCACAGAGACAAAAAATGACCACACAGAGATGCAAAGAGACACCAAACAACCACAAAGCAACATAAATGTGCTACACAGAGATATAAAGAGACCTCAAATATACAACAAACAACCACAAAGACACACAAAATGACCTCAAAGAGACAGTCAACAACTGCAGAGAGACACTGTGTACACTTTGTACATGTCTGTGCTCAGAGGCCCATTGTCTCATATTCCCTCCATGTCTAAAATAAATGAACCTTTTTTGGGAGCATTTACTCTGTGTACAGGTGCTGTTCTCCAGTATTGACACTGCATCTTATAAATAAACATCCCTCTCTTGATACTCGTGCAGGTTACAGATGGCTGAGTGTAGACGTGAGAAACAGAGCATACTCCTCTTATCCAGAGCACCTCTTGCTACTTTTAGTGCATACATATTTCAGAGCGGCAGGCCCCAGTGTGAATCAAATCTAACCTTTACTTTGTAAGGACCATATCCTGTACTCACAGAGAGAGTGGGTGGAGGCGGAGGGGAGTGGGAATGGGTTTGTTGTTGGTGTTGTGATGGCTGCACAGCGACAGGATGTAGTGGTGTTGGCTGTTTATGTCGGCGCGTGTTATTCTCATGCTCGCAGTCCTCATGTCTCCTGACCTACTTCCCTGCGACGCCACTCGGACACAGTTCAAGCTCGACAACAGGAGGGTCTCTCTCTCTCTATGTGTGGGGTGGTGGTGTCAGGGTTCAGGCATCTAGTGGTTGGATGACCATATCGTCTCTTTTTTTTTTTTTTCTCTCTTCTTCTTTTGTTCACACTCCATCAGCTCAGATGAACAGCTCAGGTCCTGTTTGAGACAGGAAGGAGGCAAATAAGGATAAACAGTGAGTGTTTGGGTGTGAGGGAAGCATGAGGAGTGAGAGGTAAACTGAGAAAGGGAGGAGGGACTGAGCTGTACTCACCAACTGACCTAATTTAGAGTCATTTATACATAACAACTACTTTACCTTAAATCACCCTATGAAGCATTTATAAGTTGTATAAAAACACAATAAACATAAAGAAAAAATCCTTTTGGCTTTTTGTCAGGGGAATCAGAATGATGCTAACTTCCAGGTTGGACTACAAAAATACATAATTCCTGAATAATGGATGTGTAATAATAATGTAAAGATATAATGATAAAGAGCTTATCTCTGTGCAGAGACACTATGGCAACACTTTACACAGTAGAAACTAATTTTTGACAATGTTTACACTGGAAAAAGTACAAACCAGTACAAAGAGATTTATGATTCAACAGATTCATAAATAATAAATATATAATACATGTAATTTCCTCCACAGTCAGTTAAAGTTGGTGTAAGTCCTGCGAGGTTTAAAGAAGCTACAGGAAACATTTACTGTATTTGTGCAGCTACATCATGTATATTTTATGCTTTGATTACAGTAAGAAAACACAAGAGACAGAGGACCTCCACCAGTGAAAAATGTGAATTATTCATGCACAAGTACTTAATTTGACAGAACATAATTGCTGCTCTCACATTTGCACCCCCTCTATGTGCGATATTAGCTCTTGAAGGATGTCGAGCCAGTGACCCCCCCTTTAACTTGTTGCTCCCGTCACTTCATTATCTCCTCTGTCACTTTGTGACCCCCCCCCCCACCATCAGTCCCTCCCTCCCTCAGCTGGAAGTGGCTGCCCTGGGTTGCAGGCCTCGCAGCAGGCTCCTATGACTGGAAGCTTTAATGCTGCTGCTATTTCAAGCCCTCTGATGTCATCTGAAGGAGGGGCTGGCCATCATCCCTGGAGCGGTGAGTCAGAGCCAGAGAGGGAGGGAGGGAGGGAGGAGAGGGGAGGAGAGGAGATTCAGTGAGGAAGAGGTACACAGCATCCACAACAACAATGGTGGTACACTGTTTGTTCCCATGTCATCACCTGGGGAAAGGCAAAAGTGTACATGCTGTGATAAACAGCAACATAAGTGACGACCAGTAAACACATACTGGTTTAACTGGGCTCATACTGGTCTTTAAGGTTCCGCCCTGACCACAGCTGATCAGATTTTAAACCTGCACTGAAATGTCATTTTCTGTCTGTCTTTATTCATTAATTAAGATGTACATTTCAAACATTGTCTGAAATATGTCTAAATATTTTGTTATTAAATATTTTTGTGACGTTTGATGTTAAGTTTTAGATTTTAGATTTTTTCATCAAATTTCTCCAATACTTTTGGTTTATTTGTGAGTTTTGATGGGTTTTTCACAACATTTTTAAAAATTTTGGTTTTCCACCCCATTATTTTTTGTTTTTTGATGCTTCCATTTTCCACTTTAAATAACTTTTTGTATATTTCTGACTTTTGATGTTTTAGATTGAGCTTTTCCAGACATTTTTTTTCTTGCATTTTAATATATTTTAGATTTTTGTTTCTTTTCCTCCCCATTGCTTTTTGGTTTTTTGACAATTTTTTCTAACGTCTTTAAATAATTTTTGGTGTATACATTTTTTCTTGAATTATGTTATATTTTTGGTGTCATTTTTTAAAAAATCTTTGATTTTTTTTGTATCAACCTCAATAATTTCTGGTTTATTTAGGATTTTTTATGTTTTAAAATCTATTTATCAATGTACATTTATTTAGTTTGACAAATTCTTTGGTATATTTTTGATATCTTTTTGAAAATGTTTTTTAATTGAGATTTATTCTTGTATTTTTTATATTTCATGATGCATTCTACACTTACACAATCAAAGCTTTTCCAGGAATATCTCTCTGGGAAAGAACACTGAAAACCTCTGTACTGTAAACACTGGGTTTCAGTGGTTACGGAACACAGAAAAAAACATCAGTACTGGCTTTCATAACCTGTCACTGCTCAAATCTTTGGACAAAGTACATCACGCAGAGAGAAACATTTCATTTCCAGGTATTTTTGTCCAACGAAACAAACGTCTTGGGTTTGCTTCAGCCTCCAAATAACATTTGGTGTTATCGTCACGGGCAGAAAAACAGACACAGGAACTGAAGGAGATGTTGTTTTGCTCCTGTCTCCCTGAGTGATGTCATCCCCATTCAGACTCCTGCCTACACAGAGTCGTGGCAGCGCTCAGCATCCACTGTCGCCATGGCTACAGCCCTGCATCTGCCACACTCCCCTCATCCGAAACCACCAGGCGAAGCATTGGTCGCCGCGTCGAGACCGACAGCCGCTGCGTCCAATGAGAGAGGAGGGGGGTGATGTCATTGAAAGGATGGTGGGGGGGGGGTGTGTGTAAAGCAGACATGTGTGTCCAAACGCAGAGTGTCAGAGATCTTCTGCTGACGCACCGAGTTAACAAGGCAGGCTGTCATATTAGCGCTTATCTCTTTTGAAAGAAACAGGTAAGGGCGGACGTCAGGGTCTGAGATGTTTTACAGCTGTCTGGAGCTGCCGCCAGTCCTCTCTTAGTGCTAATATCATCAATTAACCCCGGGCTCTTCATGGTGGTGGTGGTGGGGGCATTTCTGGGTGGGGTTTGGCACAGCGTTGGCAAGTGGCTCAAAATATCACAGAGACTGGTCTGGACGAGGTTTTTCTGAGGCCCTGATCGAGATATATAGAACCAAACATGCACATACTGGATGACAAAAATCACTCAAAGGAAAGGATCTAGTAAAAGTTAAATCTCTATATAGAGTAGTGCATGAATGAGTCCTAAAAACTGGAGGAGGTAAGTTAGCATTTTAGCACCACTGGTGTTCATCTGTGAAGATTATCTTGCTGAACAAAACATTTAAGTATCATAAAGTTGTGTTGGTCACAGTTTATTTTCCGTAAAAAAAAATTCCAAAGAAAAATCCCATTGGCTCACCAAGGTGATGCTAACTTCCGAGTTTTGCATAGTTCCTCCAAAATTAGTCATTTGTCAGCGTACGTTACTAAACTTTATTAGCCTTTTAAAACACACCGTCCAACCTGTGAAATGCTTTGGTCTACTTCAGGAGTGTTGTGGCCTGTGCCGGACTCAATCTTCACACAACCTTGACTAATTATACATCGTCTGAAAGCTCTAAGTCTCCTGATTCTATCTCTGCAAAGCAATTAGGATTGCCATATCACTGCAACAGCTGTTGACACAGAATCAGTTCAGACCTGGGGCTATGGCTCACTGCAGGCCATATATTATTATTTATTAATGCCAAAAAAGGAGGTGAGGCAATGCTATAAAAAAATATGCACATAAATGGTGGAAATAACCAATTCATTTGGGGGCTTTAAGCATCCATTTACAGCTTCTCTGTTTATAGCACAGCAGAGAGGGTGACACCTGGCCTGTTTGAATCACTGAAACAAAAAAATAGGGATGGGGGTGATGAGTAACAAATCAACTGCCATCCACTGGCGATGTATATGCATGGCGGCAGTGGACACCATTGGGTGTAAGTGGCTAAATTTCCATTTGCTGCTTTCTTTCTTCTAATCTTTTATCCTCTTTTTGTTTTCTGTTTGCTTCTGCAGCTGCCCAGTTTTCCAGCGGTAATCATGATCCTTTCGTTTGATCTCCTCGTCTTGTGTCTGGTAAATTATGTTAGAAGTGCTCAGAGGCCATTCTGATAATTCCTTTCAGCCTCTCTCACAAAGAAAAGCCAGTAAAATATCATATTTGGGAAGAGCAGCATTGTTGATTTAAAACCCTTTCATGTTGTGCCTTGAAAGCCAGCAAATTGCCTGGATTGTCTCGTTCACACACAAAGCCAGCAGCTGCCTTTGTTGCCAAGCAACACAGATGTAACATCAAGACTGTTTGTTTACCGTTTTCTGCTTTCCAGTAAAAGTGAACAAACGAGAGTGCAGTTAAAGTTCATTTTCAAGTTCAAGAAATGAGCCACTGGTGAGGCTGCTTGTGATTCAGCCCCATCTCTGAAACAGCTTGTTCTCTTTGGTGAAATGTGATGTGAAATGAGAAGACGTGCTCTTTACTGCAGCTCAAAAGCATCAAAATGATTTAGAGACACCCAGAAAAGCCTCATTACAGATGCTCAATTTTATCAGGAGGCAGTCGCAACAGAATTTATGAGCAGTATATAAACAATGAAACAGCCTCAGAATTTGTCTGACAACTTCTCCTATGAGGACATATTTTGTTACAGTCACATTTTACAGTGATCCCCAACTATGGGGCCGCTGAGAAAAAAAAAAATTATATTATTCCATTTTATTACTTATACTTATAGTCTGCGCGGTGTTTTATTTTGAAAAACAACCGGAAACAGTCTATCACATCCGTCTGTGCTTCCTGATATCACTTGACACCCACCTGTCTGGATGCCCGGTAAATTAAGCTAGCTAGCCAACTAGCTAAAATGAGTACAAAACAAATATCTGTGGAGAGCGTCTTTAAAGGGGGAATGGGGCCCAACGATGAAGCAAATGAAAAGTTAAAAGACAAGCATGAGTTCTCTGAAGACAAAAACGTGAACAAGAAGGACAGAAGCAAGCGACAAGTAGCAACAAGTAGCTGCACCAAGAGCACCGTACTTCATGGCTAACCGTATCGCTAAGGCTAAGAAGAGCTAATGCTGCCTGCTGCTGCCTCATGGTGAGTCGTATTTATAATGTTATAATCATCTTTACATGTGTTTGTTTTTATGCCGAATCTGTATTCCGGTAATTAAGTTGTATTTATAATATTAAAATGCTCTTTACGCGTGTTTGCCGAATCTAAATTCCGGTAATTGAAGACCGACTGACAATGCTAACATTAGCTTGCTAATAACATCAGTAACGTTAGCTTAATTGGATACAGATACATTTTTCCCTGTATGTGTAGAGATTGTTGTTAATAAATATTTATACATACTGTCAGGTGCAGCTGCTAATTTTAGATACTAATAACATTGCATATAACATTAGTTATAACATATTTACACAAGATAATGTTAGCTTATTAATAAAGTCAGGTTAGTGTTAATTCTTAACTGTATGAGTACTAGCAACTGTGAAACACATTTCCTCATCTATGTCCACATACACAGAGATTAGTTGGAAAATATTTAGGCATACTGTCGGATATAAATGAAGCTAACCGACAAAGCTAACAGTAGCATGCTAATACCACCAGTTAGGTTAGCGTAATTATATAGAATAAACCGCCAAAGCTAATGCTAACTTGGTAACAGTATAGTTTGAGTAATGACATATTCCTCATTCACGCTAAACCGTTTGAATACTAACTATTCACACTTATTTCTCCATATACACCCACACAACTAGAAACAAGTTGTTTTTCATATTTACACATGCTAATGGTTAGGTGGAGCTTTGTAGCTAACTGAACTAACTGACAAAGCTAACATTAGCGTGCTAATACCATCAGTTAGTTATTGTTGGCTTCCCCCACTAATTCTAAACTGTATGAATGTAACATATTTCTCCATATTGTTGTTTCTGTTTACAAATGCTAATGGGTAGGTTTAACTTCCCAGTGAGTGAAAACGTTTGCTTGCTAGTAATGTCAGTTAGGTTAGTATATATTTCATATTTCTCATTCTAAATATAAAATATATATATATTTCCACATCTGGGATGGTTCTAGTTCTTTAAGTGTTTGCAGACAGAAAGCAAGATTTTGGAGGTAGCAGTTGAGGACTCAGGCCAAGAGACTGGGTATCTATTGAGCCAAAAGAAATACAATTATGTGGTCCAGGTATTTGCCAAAATAACTTTTCTATCTGGAATATTACTCCATGTGCGCAAATAAACAAATACTAAAGTAATTCAGTTAAATTCAATACACCATTTGGGCTCATAAAATGGTTGTTTTTGGAAATTATGTTACAGCTTGTGATCCCAATTTTATCCCTTTCCTGAAAAGCTTTTATCACAAACATAACTTCAGCAGAATTAATACAGCTGTTGTGTCATAATCAGATCACTAAATGATACTCAGTTAAAAGCTTTTAGCTGCCTCTGCAAATGAGTCTGGACAGATTTTTCACAAGCACATAATCCACAAAAGTGTGTGCATGGTAGCTTTTCTGATAGGGGAGAGTTTCTGCGGCTCACTTCGACAACTCTCCCTGGACTGTGTAACATCATAAATGTTTTAGATTAAAAAGCTACAGCTCGGATGTAGCTCAAATAAACCCTTTGCCCTTGGTGCGGCACAGAGAGGAAAGGGAGTGTTGAGAGTCACGGATTACCTCCTTTTCCAGGATGGGTGATTCATTTCCCTGTCTTAAAAAGTAACAAGTGATCTCTGTTACTTTCAGAACAATTTCAATGAAATGGTTGCTGCATGTAAAATGGAGGGCTGCCCTGTGAAATGAAAGCAGACAGACAGCTGATGATTGTAATTTTAAAGAGAGGGATATATAAAAAGGCCTGAGCACTGGTGTTGACAGCAGCTCCCTTAGGGGCTCGGTAAGACTGAAGGTTGGATGTTTGTTTGAGCTCTGGAGGTAACATCTCTATAAAAGCCAGGCCTTTTTGTTCAAGCACACAGCTGAGAGAAATTATGTTATTCACGGTCAGAAGCCACTGTTTAAAGCCGACAGTCCAAGTAAAAATGAGTTTAATCAAAGCCTGAATTTCTATTCAATGTTACATGCAAATGCAAAATCTGTTAGCAAAAAGTATTAAGCTATTTTTTTGCAGAACTTCATTCTGCCCAGTTATACCAGCACATTTCACTCTGTCTGTGGTTTTATTGGATTTCTATCTCCTTCACCACTTTTGAGATCCCCTTGATATTTTTACCATGTTCATAATCAAAGTTAAGCATGTTAGCATTTTATCTTTTGCCACTTACCTGATGGTGACATGCCATTAACACAGTTAAAGGTATTTAGCTACAGCCATAAAACATACTATATACAATCCTGCATCAGTGCCAGTGTAACATTAGATTGAAAAGGGTGACAAAAAAATGACAGTATCATAAGCGATATTGTCATTATACCTTGAACGTCTACAAAATCTGGAGCAGGATTATTAACTAGTAAAGGAGTAAGAAGCTGACTGCTGAGTAACTCTACGCAGCACTCACCCACTCTCTTCCTCAACAGTATCTCTTCTGATGTCTATTCTCAATGGTCGACATGAAAAGAAGGCCCTGGAAATAAAAAATGAGAACTAGAGTTGAGAGATGATGATGTGCACAGGGTCAAATTGCAATTTTCCGCACGTACGCTTTAGAGATTTCTGGTCATTTTTTATTACAGTGCTGAAGAGGTTGGCTGATGACTTTATTAGAAGCGTGTCCTCTGCTTGGCCTTTTATATGAGATAAAACTGCATCCCAAAAAGGACCAATGACTATAAGTGTCCCATAAAACACCTGTGTACATGATGTCTAATAACAGCTTTTATTGTAAACAGCTGTTTCTGCCTATTAAAGTCAGCTTCCTCCATCAAAACTAGAAGTTGCCTGGAGAGTTGATGCTAAATCGTACCTTTGAGTTGTTGATCTGTTGGTAAGCTGGAAGACACTTTGGAGGAAACAGAGACAGCTGAAAGAAAACGCTTTCAAAACCTCTTTCAAAACAGCTGTGACCTGTCGGGGCATGGACACGGACCTTTGGGGGTGTCCTTTGGCGTCTGGCACCAGGGCATTGGCGGTGGATCCTTTGGGTCCTGTAGGTCGTGAGGTGGGTCCTCCATATATCTGGCTTGTACAGAAGTTCGATCAGATTGGGTCCTGAGGAGTTTGGAGGTCGGGTTGCAGCCTTGGACACTTGTTCCTCGGACTGAGAATGCCAGGACCCAAGGTTTCCCAGCAGAACATTGTATTGTAACGAGATGATCAAGGTTGTTCACTTCAGTTGTCAGTTGTTTTAATACTGTGGATGTTCAGTGCATATTACTGGGCTGTTGTATTGAATTGCACTATAATGTGCAGGTATACCTAATAAAATGGTAATGCCATGTCTTGGCTTGAACACTCGAGTACATTATGTGAGCAACTTACTGTATAAAGTTACTGTTTGCTTGTGACTCCCTCGTTTCAAATCACCCATCTAATGCTTGTAAGAACCACAGACCTCAATTATTCATTGAATTAGCAACTTCAGTGTCCCAGAGCCTGCTGGAAGTCATTTTCTTGCCGCTGTGCTGACAGGACAGTTGGAAAATGAATGACTTTCCCACCACGCCACCGCCGCTCAGCTTTAGCACTCCATGTGTGAAAAGGATAATCGTGTAAGGTCAGGAACTTCAGTTTTGGAGGGCACCAACTTCATTTTTCACCTCTGGTATTTACACAGCTTCATCTCACTTAGGCAGGGGAGACGCTGAGGACACTCAAGGGTGTATTCATTCAGGTAAAAGCCCAAAGCTTGGCAACTGCTGCCAAGAGCACAGCTAAATAATGAGGCTCAAGTGAAGCAGCATTAGGGCCATAACCAACCATCCAATAAATTATGGGTTATGTGACACAAGGGTGCTATCGCCAATACCGCCGTTTCACCAGAGCAGCGAGGATCTTGAAAGGAATGATCCCACGCAGCTTCTTGCAATTACACGCCTGTTTTGAAACCGTCTATTGCAGATTTGTTGATTCATCTCTCAGACGACGAAAGGTTTTACATTTGCTGTTCTGAGCACCTGCTATTTTAGGTGTTTCAAAGAAACATTTTCAGTGGATAGAAAATGGTGTTTTCAAGGATCATCAACAAGAGGTTGTTTGAAAATGTGCATCATATGCATCGTGTTCAGTGTTCGCTTCCAATAGACGAATCAGAAGGGCTGATAGTCGTTTCAATTTGGTTCCCAGTCGGCGTAGAAGAACAGCTCATTGTTAGTTTGGGAAAAAAACACCAGTATGTTGACCCCTTCTACTCTCTTCTTTCTTCTGAGAAAGTTAGTGATAGTTTGCAAGAGCGTGAGTAGAAACACAACAAGGCTGTAAAGGTGGACTGGTGAGTAGATCAGTTTTCATTTTAATGTCCCCGACAACCTCTGTAGTCTCATAGGACTAGGGTTAGGGTGGGGGGTATTTTTTGACATAATTTATGTCGTAGAATAAAATGTGAAAATATCTTGAGCTTGTGTTAAAACCACTTCCTAGTTTCAGGATTCATTCCTGCAGCACTTTATACAGACATGACTGTAATGCCACAGTCAGTGACAATAACAGTGTAATTTCTTTCATTTCAGATCATTTTTGTCACATTATTTTAAGCTCAGTGATGCTGAATGAAGAGTTTGTTAGGTGAGGAGAATCAGAGTGAGTCCTAAAATAACCAGACCCACCACTCCTGTGGACATTACATGGTGACCAGGCTTGAGATTAATCTTTTTATGTGTGGGCCACCTTGACTTTGATACAATCTATAACTCTAGCTTTCCGTGAGGCACCGTGCTAAAGGATTATGGAAACGTGACAAGCACATCCATTAAAACACTCGGGAGTCGAGCCAAAGTAGCCGGCAATGGCTGCATGTCATCATTCATTACCAGAAAATAAGCCCTTATATCCTGAAACCTCTCCTCACAGGGACCCTAGTCTGGTGTTGGAAGTTTATCATGTTTGCAAATACAGATTAGAACATCCTGGACCAAACATTAACCTGTCCAGGACTGTAGATATCAATCAGATGGTTTTAGCCCAAATATTGATTAGACTGTCTTGGGCGATGGAGATAGGATTAATTACCTCTTACACTGAGTACTGCTTCCTCTTAATAAGTGCTGAAATCTTTATACTGCTGCTTCATCGCACCAAAACTGTGTCAATACACTGTCTCAAAATCAGTAATCACACAGGGTCTTTGAAAGAGGATGGACCAAAATGAAAGTATCACAGTATCTTTGGAAAAAACGTAGCTTTAATTTATAATTTCACACGGTGCCAAAACTAAAGAGACGATAAACAATACAAAAATTAAAGTATGAATGAAATTAATTTTGCCTAAACTTAGCCTGATGGGTAAAAAATACAGAATTGCTGAATGTGTCTGTGCTACCAGGAGCTGAAGTCTCCGAAGCCAGTCTTGCCTTTGGACTTCTTGGCCACCGCTGCTCCGCTGGTGGACGGTCCACTTTCATCTTCAGCAGCCGAACGTTTTCTGAAAGACATGAACCAGAATATCAACACACAGAGGACCTTCGTAATCTTGTTTCTCTGATCTATTCTTGCTTTTGTTTGAACTTGTTCTCATAACTTTATTCTCTTTGTAAATTATGTTGTTTATGCCTTTGTATCTCAGCTTTTCAGGTTTTCTTATTGAAACTAAAACAAAAGTCTGACCAAACCATACCAAAATTTTCACCTCTCTGTTTGAGGTTTCACATTGAAGTGGATGAATTAGCATAACACAAACATTACTTCAAACGTCCTGAACAACAAATGATTTAGAGTTTTTACTTCAATTGGACGTCAACAGGAACCTTTTCCTTACCTGATTGGCTGAATGCATGGTTTTAATCAGACCTTCCAACCTTTAAGGCTGCAACCAAAGACTTTTGTTGTTAACGGTTAATTTGCCAATTCATTGGTTCGTCTATAAAATGTCAGAAAACTGTCGTAAATGCCTGTTTCCCAAAGTCCAAGAAAAAGTCTTAACGTAACCTTAAAAAGGATCATTAATGCTGAAACGTTATTCCTAGAGCATTAATATTGACGTGTTCTCTAGGAAACTAAATAACTGAGCGCAATGCGACAACAGGAGCAGGATGTGAAGATAAAACATCATTTAAGAGTCTAATTACCTCTTCATACATGCTTTAGCCAAAGTAAAACATATTCAGTCCAGTTAATGCACCTTAATTGTGGATAATGAAAGTAATTTCTGTACTCCCACAAATGCTAGAGGGTAACACTTTGTGTGAATTGTCTTCGATGTAACCTCATTATTTTATTACACTTTACCGAGCAGATTCTAAGTTGAAAAACACAATGTAGTGATGGAAAAAAGCCACAAATAAATTCTACCATAAAAGCCCAACACGGCTGGAGTTAATGTTGCAAAAGGACTAGAATATAATGTTTTGGTCTTTTTTATTGTTTTATATTCGATGGTCTGACCATGTTGAGACATAAACCTGAAACTAAAATGAAATATGTTGTAATATCACAAAAATACAACACAATGTACCTAAACTCAGCAAATATATGCTCTGGGTAATAAACCTGAATTATCCCCATGGGGGAAAAAGGGTAATCTTCTCTATAATTGGCAATTTTGCATATCATGCCTCTGCTCATTCTGTGTTGCTATATAATAATGTTTCATCATCCATTCATTACTATCCCGTTTCTCAAGTCGCTTTCGTCGGACTGAGAGAAAACATTTTCTAGAGTTTGCGTGGAACTTTTTAATCCAAATTCTGCAGACAAAGCAGAATAAATTTTCTTTAACTTCAGGTTTGTGCATATGCAGCTTTTATACACGTCACAGCGATGCCCATGGATGAGTCACTACTACTTTAAAAGCAGAGGGGAGAGTGCGGTTTGTTGAATAGCAAATTGGTATGCATGTGTGTGAGTGTGTTCTTACATTGTGGCAGGGTTGATGTATTTCCCCACACCTTCTTTGAAGGTCTTTGGCGCCTGCTCCTCCTTGGCTTTCTTCAGAGTGATGCTGGCCTGCTGCCTCTCCTCCTCCTGCTTCTGCTGCTCCTTTTCTCGCTCTGCTGCGATCTGAAAATAAATAAATAAATCACGAATCAGGTAAAAATCCTCAAAAGCACACATCAGATCAGAGGATGCAGAGTCCACGCTCAAGCTGCAGGACTTCATGCTGAGTAAGGGCGTGTGTCCATAAAGCGTTTCTTAAAATCGAGGGCATACGAGGCTGTGTGTGGCGGAAAAAATGTCTCCACCATTTTCGTGCTTTTACTTTAAGATAGTAAAAATCAATAATAGAGGGAAACGAACCTGAGCATCAGCCTCTTCATATGGGTTGACGAACACAGTCGTACTGATGATCTTGATCTCCGACTATAAAAGAGAGTCAAACAGAAAAATGTAGAACCCAGAAAGCATGAAAGGACAACTAGAATATTCTGTCTTTAGTCACAATTAAATTATAAAATATCTAAAATATTCATCAAATACTATTAAAAACAAGTCTCTAAAACATCTACTACCTGAAATACCTAGAAATGTTTCTTCTTGAGAGCTGCAACTTTCTGAGGAAAATTTGATTTTGGCACAAATACCTGGGTAACACTTTTTATTAGGCTACACTTACCATTAACTAGTTCCTTATTAGCATGCATATTGACTCTATGAGTCATTATAAAGCACTTATTAATACCTTATTCTACTACTTGATAAATATGGTCTATTTTTACATAACAAAACACAAAACTATAAATCTAAATTAAGTCTCTGTACCTGTTATTTTATATATTTTTTCCAACTTAATAAGATATTGTAGCTGAATTTGTTTTTATGTTTTTATAGCTTATTTGTAATTTAGGATGTTAGGCTTTGCAAAATACTAAATTCAGCCCATCACTGGCTCCTCTAACACATCTCTCACTGGCTTCATTTCTTGTCTTATAGCACCTGACCTTTAGATGATCCATGTAAGGGTCAAAATACTGTCATGGCACTATGACTGAGTCTTGTTCCTTTTGATGTTCAGGATCCAGTAACTTCAACTTAACTCTGTAATTTGCTCAGCTGTATTTCAAGTGTAAAATGAAACATAGTATTTCTCTGAGTCCATACTTGTTCTGATAAAGTACAATTCCTACCTTTGGTTTGTCTGTTTTGGGATCACTCTCCACATTCTCCATGGCCGTGAGTGTCTCAAATCCACCGACAACCCTGCAAAAACAAACAAAAACCTCTTTTATTTATTACTATGACAAGTCCTCTGTATATCTAGATAAATGAAATCAAGGGAAGACAAATCAAAAAAACAATTTAAACCTATATAATATGTTACATTGGTTTCCACTGGTTGATCAGAGCCGAGAATTAAACCTGTGTGCTAATATCACAGCCTGTAATGTTCCACTTTTCATACAGTAAGCATATTATTTAGTGGCTGACGGATTGGTGCAGATCTGATTATGTTCCTCAGATGACAGGGCGCATGAGTTACAGCTAAAAGCAAAGTTTAATAGTGTTTGTTATCAGCACATCGGCTGCACACTGCAAACACGGCAAAGAAAACAACTGCTGAAAATATATAGTCTGTCAAACGGCTGAGGGCCAAGAGGCGATCTGTTAGCGACTCCCCTGGTGAGGAGCACTTTAAGCAGTTGTTCTCACTTTGCTCTTTAAACTGCAAACTCTTTGTCCAGCTGCTCCGGTGGGGGGGCCCCCGTTACCATGTGTGGAGTGAAACACACATATATACAAACACTACACCCAGTAGTTAGCAGGGGGTCCTTCTCGAGACACATGTGCTCTGCTTCCACATGTTCAGAAGAAAATAAGACCTCGAGGTCTTGCTGATCTTATCAATATTAGATGTAACTATCAGGTTATAGTTAAAAACGAGTGTTCCAAACTGCTTCTAATTTCACATTTTGTCTCAATAACTCCCATCTTAAGCCTTTTGTTTAAACACCTAAATGATCTGGCAATTTTGCAATGTCATACAAGACGTTTGCAGATGAGGAAATGGGACAATTTTATTCAATCACATCTAGTTAGAGCAAAAATAACATTCAAACATAAAGCATGAAAAACTATGACCTAATGAATTTCATTTTTAATTAACTCTAGTGTTAAACTGAACAACAGGGGTCTGAAATATGGATAAAAATTCTGTGTTATGGTACACAGACAGTCTGTAAAAACACATCTCCCTAATTCTTTAAAAACACATCTCCCTAATTCTTTAAAAATAACAGTGTTATGAGAACTGATCCGGTGTTACTGTTTTATTTTTGTTTATTTAAAAAAAAAGAAAAAAAAAGATATCTAAACTCAGAAATGTTGACCCTGGTGGCCCTTCATGCCAACCATTTAAAGTTTTTATTTGTCGCTCACTCTTTTTCTTCCACCTCTAAGCTGCTGTAGAAAGTGAATTTCCCCTGTGGGGATCAATAAGTTTCATCTCTCATCTCTCTCAACGTCTCCAGTTTGAGTCCTGACGGGGAAATTTGTTGCATGTCGTTTTAAATCTCTCTTCCCTCATTTCCTGTTGCTTCCACTGTCACTACTCTAATAAAGGCATAAAGTGTCCACCAAAAATATACTTATATTAAAAAGAACATTCTGTTGACAGGCAGAATACTGTAAGTGCAGTTAGAAAATACACAAATCATACAAATGCTGAAGCAATTAGTTAATAAATTTATAATATTTTCTGCAAGACCTTGTTTAATCACTAATTTAATTACTGTGCATCATAGCAACATTTTCCCTGAATCAATATTTCTTCTTTAGAACTTGCTGTAAAAATTAAAATGGGTATGCCATGAAGCAAGTTACATGGATGTGTCGCCCCAGCCCTAACTCGCTGTCGTTTAATGTTTTTATCTATTTGCTGCCTGAGAACAGTTCATCCAAAAACCTTTAAAGTTAACACTGCACTTTCTTACACTCTCTACAAAACACACATGAAGTTTGAAGTCGATTGGATGAGTGGCTGTCGAGAAACTCGAAGGACAGACAGACAGAGATTCCTCCATTTATAGATTTTGATAGAGCCACAGCCAAAAGACAAAAAGAAGCCAGTCTCATGTTTTATATTTAGAAAAACTTTCCTCTCACATTATGTACAGATAAGGTTAAGTAGACTGACACCGCCATTCCCATTAAATGTGGAGCGACTGCAGTCTGGAGAGGATGGAAAGCTGGACGCTGGGTTAAAGCCGAGGCTTTTTTTGACTGTGTGAAGAATCAGTCAGTTGAAAGCAGCCTGAGTATTTTTAGACAACAGCCAGGGCTTTCTCCAAAAAGACAACCATTTAAGATCATGCTCAGCTCAGCAGAGAGAGAGCGAGAGAGAGTTTAGATTCAGCATCTACTAAATTTTTCACTGCTGTTGGCCAGGAGTCTGACTGAAAGTCCCAATACTATTTGCTCTGTCTGCAGCTCCAAAAGAACCAAATATGTATTAAAGAGTAATACGAGAGGATGAGAAAGAAAAAGAGAGTAAGGGAAAGACAAAGCACGTGTCTGTTAAGGCTGCCACCTTTCAAAGCCATCTGCCTCATCTGCTAAATTACACAAAACACAGCCACAAAGTCCCAGGAGTCAATTAAAAAAGAAAAAAAAAAGAAAGAATAAAGGTTTTACCGTCCAAATACTGTGTGCTTTCTATCGAGGTAGGTGCATGACCGGAATGTGATGAAGCTGAAAAAAACAGCAAAAAACAACAACATTATTGTCAAACATTAAAAAAGCTAATTACATTAGTTTTGCTTAATACACAGAATAACCTTTAAAAACCACGATAAACAGAACATTTAAATGTTTTTCTAACACAAAATTCATCAAGGAAAAGTTACCAAAAGAGCCCCCACCCCACCTTTTTCATCATTTATAAAAAATACTTATATATAGCTGTTTGTATAAGTGGCTTGTCTACAACTTATTACTATGAAGTTATAACCATATTTGAGAACATTTTATTTGTATTATTGGTAGATAAAAGAGCAAAAATGATTTAACTTTTAATTTATAATTTTCCAAAATGACAAGAATTCAAAGGGGAAAAAAAACGAAACAAACTGTTGACCGACTTTCCAGGACAGAGCGATTTTTGGCTTTTAAAAACATTTCTTACAACTGGGACTTGTTGGTGTTCGGACCAGAGTTTGCCATGCTGAGGACGCCCCGGCCAGTGTGGGACAGGTTCGGCCGAAACTCGTCCCTGAAAGGTTTCCCCCAGAGGGATTCACCTCCTGAGAACGGAGGAAGGAAAAGACACAAAGAGACAAAGACAGAAAGAGAAACATGATGTTATTCTATCACGATCTATTAAAGCAGCAATCCCCAACATTTCTCTGAGGGGCTTTAGTATTTCCTCTAATCAGTTGTCAAACACTTTTTTTAGCCAAGATTTGCAGTTGAAGACACATTTCAGGAGGTAAAGCTCAAATATTTGTTCAGACCTTAAAACCTTTTCAACAGGCGACATTTTGACAAGTTATAACAGTCAGTGTCAGTCTCCTAATACACTCCGGTAGAAGCTTCTATCAGTAAGTTTTCACTTGTTAGGGAGCAAATTACCTGAGAAGAGTCTACGAGACATTCTGTAATATAGGATTCACAGTTTGGTACACTGGCAACATTTTAAAAAAAACTTGCACTTAAAATATCCTCAATTAAGGCAAAAACTGTGTTAGTTAAACCACATCTCAGTCTAATCTGATCTAAAACTAAAGGACTGCATTCATTAAAGGCTGTTTTGTGGTTAGTGAGGCAACTTCAGGTTTAACTCTGCGTTTTCAGGGTTACAACCGTGGTTCATTTCACCTTCAGAAACAGTATGACATTGCTGTAACTTTCTATGTGCATCACATATTCAGAATAATTCAGAATAAATCAGCATCAGACAAAAGGGCTAAAACGCTCACTCAGCAAGAAACAATCATTTTTGTATTCCTTGTGTTTCTTTTCTATGCTAGTTGAGGGATCGTATTGTTTACATTTCACCTTGTTAAGTGTTTCCTCCTCTTAACTCATGGTTTTGATGTTGTTGTTTGTAATTAACAACTCCGCCTCTTTCACATTAATCCTGGGTTGACTTAACGAGTTGATAACCACTGTCTTAGCCAGACTGCGGTTGTTAGGTTTAGTAAAGCCAGAGAACGAAAACATCCTGCGTATGTTGAACTTGCTTCGTAATTCAGGGTTCAGGTGAAAGTTTGTGCCATTTGAAGAAATTCCTTCAAGGCGATCTTGACACATCACATTCAAGAGGTCACAGTGATCTTGACCTTTGACCTTTGACCACTAAATGCTGAGCAGTTCAGCCTGGAGTCCATATGAACGTTTGAACCAAATTTGAAGACATTTTATGCTGGTGGAGTAGTTTTGTTTTTCTAAAGGAAATCATTATGTCAGTGCTCTGAAGCAGCAGTTCAGCCACAGTTCACCATGTTAATCTCTCATTTAATTGCACCATCTGGGATTTAATGTATGTAAACAACGAGTGCACTCTAGGGGGTAAAACTGATAAAACCGAGTTCGTACAGTGTTTAGTTTTCAGCTCTACGATGCACAACATCACATTTTCCCCACTGTGGAACATCATAATCCTCTTAGTTTGTACTCTTATTAATGTGTTTAACTTGTACGAAAACGACACAAATTACCAGCTCCGTCGGTGCCATTTATTCAAATTACTGCACCGTTGCAGAGACAAGCGCTGTGTGTGTTTTCATAAGGAGCAAAAAGACCTGTTTGCCCTTGAACATGGAGTCATGTTGGGAGGATTCAGCTGTGCATCATTATTTAGACTGACTTCATCATTAAGAATCATCATGATGAGTGTACAGGAATATGCACCACAGGAGCTTATTGGCTCACGATGGGAGGAGAGAGGATCTGTCGCCTGAGGTGTGTTCGCTGTCCTGCCAGCTGGTGTACATGCATGAAACTGTATGTGCTGTGCATATATAGGAGCAGTGTGTGCTGGAGTGTACACGTATGCTACCGACCAATCAACTCTTCAGAGGCTTTGTGCAGCCGTCAACTTCCCCCTGGTGACATTTTTGCATAATTTATCAACTTCACCGACATTTTATCTCAGTTCAGCTGGATCAGAAGTGAAGGGAAGAGGCAGAGAGAAGAGGAAGATCGGGAGGGAAATTAATTCTTAGCCAACAGTTAACCAATAAATCAAACTGCAGCACAAACTCTTCAACAACCTCCTGAACAGGTTCAACAGGAAAGGAAACAAGATATTGTATAACTGTGAGGCATCTCTGCTAATGAACACGTTATCTGGCCATTTCATTTTTGGAATATGTGTCCAGGATTTCATTTACAAGTCAATATTTAAAACATCTCTTTCTCCAAAGTGTCTGCCTCTGAAGAAGGATTTTGTATAAAGGAGGCTCTTCTGAACTTGGGGAAATTGTTAACGCTACAGTGAGCAGACCAATTTATGTACCAGCTCAGAATGAGTGGACTTTCTTTGCAGTTAAATCTCAAAATTCAAGTGTTGAGAAATGATCAAATCGTGTGTCAATATCTTATTTTGCTGCCCTGCACAAGAAACAGTCAAAACGCTGATTGCTGCTTTTTCCTCACTGTCTTAATCTAGATTGATAACTGTGAGAGAAATAAGCTCTTCATAAACAGAATAAATAATATGAATATGCTTTGGTTTGCAAGGTTTTAGAGGAGGTATCTCTTTTCTCAGGGCTTACAGTGCGAATTTTTCTCTTAAAGCTTTTAAGTCACTTCTTAAAAATACTTTAACGCACACGTTTTTTGTCTTTACTGATTATTTTTAACCCTTTTAGACCATTTTTCGCTTGTTTTCCTTCTTAAATTGCTACATAATTTTTAACTTTTAAATAATTTGCGTTTGTCTTCTGTCTGTAGCTAGTCTTTGAAAGCTGATGTATAAATAAAATTTACTATAATTAAAGTTTATTATATCGCAAATAAACTGAAGTAAAACTAAGCGTCATTAGCCCAAAGCTTCACAGCAGCTGCTTCTGCAGAGTTAACCTTCCTAATGGTTTATAAACTGCAAGCCAAAACACGCTGTGGTGTATGTTTTGGGGCTGTTAAGCGCTGAGGAGGAATCCATCTTTAAAGAGCAGTTAAAGGTCTGTTCATGAGTTGTGTGCACACGTTGTTCAGTCCAGGTGATGAGGAGAGTTTTACCCACAGGCCAGGAATTCTGCACCTTCATAAATCTCTCATGGTGGATGTATTTTGTGTGCAGAGACGACTCCACCTCCTCCTCCACCACCACCCTGGACACAAAGCTCACTCTGTGCCGCAAACTCTCACAGACGACATGAAGGCAGGAAATTAACTGTACGAGGCCTTTGCTGCGTTTTAAAGAGGAAAATTACACCCAGTGTTGGTTGACTGGTTGTACCCGACACCCAGCCCCCGTCCAACCACATAATCTATCAGTCTTTTGTGAGTGTGTGTGAGTGTCGTCTGCACTCCCATGTGCCTTTAAAGAGTATATTTAGTAACACTCTTGACTTGCATCTTGAGTTGCAAGAGGTATTTACGCAAAGCCTCCAAAAAGGAGCTATTAATAATTCAACAGAGATGTTATGTAATTCAAAATGTGGTTTAAGTGCAGTCCTCATCTCACCTGTTCCGGTGCCTGTGGGGTCCCCTCCTTGAATCTGGAAAAAAAAAACAAAAAAACATGTTGGTCCTGTTACTTGTACCAGGAAAATTTCTGTTAAGTGGTCAAATGAAACTTTAATTTGTAAGCCTATAGTATTTCCTCTTGTCAAGCAGCCAGCCTGGAGTCATGTTCCCTGTAATCATTAGTAGCAGGATACTGGCCTCTATTGTTCATTGTTAACGCTCAACTTTCCTATTATTGTTTCTATGGAAGAGAAACGCTGCAGGTTTTGACAACTGATTTCTGATGAGTGTGTTGCCTGGAAAAAAAATCTCTCTGAGAAACAAGTAGAGGAAGTAGTAGTTCAGTAGAAGTATGATGATTACTCTCAAAGTATTTCCCATTGTTGGGAAAGGGCAGAGGAATAAAACAGCAGTAATAGTGATGCAAGAGGAAAGGAAGGACAATAAATGGAGACAGTGAGAAGATAAAGATGTGTAAATATTGGTGAAATTCTTATAAAGCTTAAAGGAAAACTGATATTTTTACCTTTTTTACATATGTTTTTGAGTGTAAATGATAGATAGGAACAAAAATCCATTGACAAAAACAGCAATTTTACCGAGCAGAACACAGGAGTTGCTGGAATATTGCTACTCTGATCTGTTCGTTAGTTTGTGTTATTGTGTGACTTTCAGTGGTGGAGGAAGTATTCAGATCCTTTACATAAGCAAAACAACAAAACAAACTAAACAGACTGAAGTAGCTGTGTTCCAGTAGTGTCTGTGTTCTGCTCGGTAAAATTGCTGTTTTTGTCAATGGAGTCTGGTAGTGATATATAAAGATGTTTATGATTAAGATTTTTGTCCGTATCAATGATTTACACCTGAAAACATGGGTAAATAAAGCCAAGGTTCAAAAATACCAGAGTTTTCCTTTAAAGTGGAGATAAGATATCGCACTAACACAGTGTTGGCATCACTCTTTCTGGACTAGTTAAGTCCGATTTACCTTCAACAGCATATTTTTAATTTCTTCTGTAGCTTGTGACAACAAACCCTCGAAATCTGAGTAAAACTGGGTTTGAAATAATGTCTGTATTTCATGTAAGACTGCAGCAAATGGAGTAAACATGGCGTGAAACCAGTTCTCATTCTGAAATACTCAAAAGAAGGGTGTCCAAATGTTTTACGTGGGTGGAAAGAAATGCAGTCAACCTGTTTGTTCGACCTTAAACTCATTAAGAATAGGCTTTGGGGGGGATAGTCTGAGTGCAAAGGAACTCAACAACCTACCTACTGTACTAAAAACTTCTATATTTGTGTGTATATAGTTTTGTTTCGCATACTTTAAGGGTTAAAAACTGAATGAATTGCAAGTTCTTTCACTTCACCGTCACTACATTGTTTTAGTGAAACTGATCAAGTTTAAGTGAAACTGATCAAAGCTGATGAACGTCGCCATGTTCTCTGATTAAATGGAAACAGTGTAATGTTTAAAAGTCCCAGGTAACCAGGCAGAATCATGTGTAAAACACCTGCATTATTATCACTGCTGAACAACCTTTCACGCTGTTGGAGCCCGAGGGGGTAGCAGCCTGGTGGAGGCCTCCCAGGTTTCAAAGTAAAACTGTCAAATTCTTTAAAAGCGTCGTCTCAGGATGTTCAGTACACTTGCAAGGTCCTGATAAACTGTTTTAGGAGACGCGAGGGCCACGTGTCTGTTCCCATTAACATGCTGCTTTCAAAGTGTTTGTTGCTACAAAAATATTCTCTCCAAGGCCGCCCTCGTCTCCTCCAGAGCTGTGGAGGATAAGTCGAAGGCATAAGTGGCACGGTAATTATGTATAAACAATTTGCGGCTGTATGAAAACCAGGGGACAGAATGAAAAAATAAAAAAAGGTAAGGGTCCTCTTGAGACCAGACGTCCACTCAGAGCCACTTTAATTACGGGAGAGGAAGCTGTGAAATACAAAGACGAGGAGCTGATCAGAGACCTGTCATTTCAGATTCTCAGTCTGGGTTAAGAAGCTTTGGTTGGAGACCGTGTTAGAACAAAGAGCTGTGTGTTTATTCATCTCTGAAGCGGAAAAACACTGAAATATAATCATTATTTCAACTTATCTCTGGTTCTTGAACCGGATCCTTTCAGGATTCTAGAAACCCTGGTGCTAATCCTGAGAACTGGCCAACGTTTCCACCGCGGTGGATCGAACTGATTACCTACAAGCATTTGTACTTCACACTCGTTGTTTCCTACGATTTCTCATATGTCTTCTGTGTTGCTTCCTTCTCCATCATCTCTTTCCAAACTGTAGAATATGAAACACCCACTGATGTCGTCACGGTTTGCACCTGAAAACCTGGTATTTCTGATTCCAGCTGGGAACTGAATCTTTGGGTTTCGAACCAATTTATGTTCAGTCGAAACAGTTCAAATTTAGGTGTGCATCAATTAGACCTTAAAAACACAGCAAGCAGCTAGCTATTTCCACTATTTTTGGTCAGCACAGGAAAAGACTGACAACCACAACTCATCTGCATCTGTTTGGAAATGCAGAACTGATCCAGACTGCTAGGATGGTGGTTAGACAGCTTTATGGTCATCCTAATTCATCCACCTTTATTTAAGAGCATGTTACTAGTTTGACAACATACATGGTCATTGTTGTGAGTTCTCAACCTCTGACATTTCCAGTAATGGGACTGTCCCTTTAGGCAATTTCAACCCCTTAGCAAAGATTTGATCTTTTTCATTTGCAAATAACCTGAAACTGTCACTCACGCTTTTATTACATCTCACTTTGAGTATTGTAATTCTGTATGCCAATCTAACCCTTCCAAACTTTCAGTTAAAACTGTATCTGACTTCTTCTGATCCAACAGACGAGAACCCCAACTTCAGCCTACCTGCTTTAGAGTGGATATGACTAGAAAAGGCAGAGAATCATTTTAGTCCTCACCATGAAATTCCGGATGGACCTGTGGAAGATCGTCCCGTCGTAGTATCCTTTTTTACACAGACGGATGAAATTCTCTCCGGCTTTGGGAACCTGAGGGAAAGAGCACACAGAGATTTTTTTTATAAAAACATGCACGATAAAACATCAGCTGCTCTATAAACAGCTGTAAATATAAGTACAGACACAGTGTTGTCAGGAATCTCATCTGAACCTTCTCAAAATGTTGTGTTTAAAATCAATCGAATCGTCCGAGAGGAGGAGACCTTTTGATAAACCCTGTAACACACCCACACTCAAACATAACATTTAGATAAACTGGATAGTGAATGTCAATACTTGTCTGATGCTGCTTTACATTTATAACAGCCTGACCTGATGTCATCTGACAGACACCACAGATGTATAAGATATTTTACTTCGAGTGAAACGTGTTCAGGAAGTTTTTGATATTAAAAATCGTCCTGGAGGAGCTGTGAGCCGAACTGCTGCCACTAAAGTTTTCGCAGCTCGTGTTACTGATAACTCATGATCCAGATGTTCAGAGGGTTTTTACCAGGAGATGAATTATCTGCAGAGGTCTCCTCCTCTCTAAAACAAACGGACCTGGTGATTAGATACAGTAAAAACACTGACGAAGCAGTTTAGCGTTAAAAATCGTTGTTTTTCCAATGGAGTTGAGCTGCTGCTAACATTTGTTGGGCTTGCTGCAAATGCAGACGTTTGATGACTAAAATCTTCATCTGGCTAAAAAACATAATTAAAAATGTCCAAGATCTAAAATGTTTATCTTAAAAATGTAGCTTATAACTAGATAAAAGTAAATTTTGATGCTTCTGGCAACAGACAACAGGTAACCAAATGAAACAGACTTCCATCTTGATTAAAATTAGGATTTCTCTATGTTTGAAAATTGCTTAAACCATCTGGAATAGTATAAGTAACACATGTAATCATTTTGACACAAGCTATATTATACCTATCTTGACATCTCTTCCTACTAAACAAACACGTGATGGAAAACATCAATTAACTACAAGCCAGAGCTGAATTGTCATTCAGCTCTCATATTAAATAGCTAAAAATGGATGACACTGAACAGGTGTTGAGCTGCAGGAACAGGTTAGACCTCCGCTTCCAGATCGAGGCGACTGACAGCACGAGGATTTGCATTCGTACAAGTAAACAGAGTCACACACCTGCAACTCTGTGTGACCTGTTAGAAAAAAATGTTTGTTATACACATAAGGCTGCGATGAAGCAGAGTTCAACTGCTGCCTGAGGCGCTCTCACGCATCTCTGTAGCTGGAGGCCAGGCTTAGTTCCCTGCTACAAAGCTGGTTTGTTGGTGTTTTAAAAAAAAAAAAAAAGCAGACATCTGGATTTTGCCTGTTGCTGAAGGTACAACCTGAGTCATAAAAATGTTGAGGCATCTTGTAAATCACAACACACATCAACTGAGAGAAGCTAATTTTGATTGACTGGTGAAATAAGCCGTTGTTGGTTTTTTCCCCCTCAAAGCTGGAGGTGTGGCTTCATCTATGACGCCGGTCTGGTCCACTGTTATTAACGTCAACAGCCTTAAGGAACACGTCTGTGTGCGTGTGTGAGAAACTTAACTTTTCCCCCCTTGGCAACAATGGTTTGGTGGTTTCCAAGAATCACCAGATGCTTTCGTAAAGACTATTTTTATTCATTGGCCTTTTCGCTGTGTGACAAGTTCTTCTAAGCTCTACTGCTTTTATACCCACACCCTCCTTTACGTCTCAATTTTGCTGTTAGGGTTCAACGCTCTGCCTCTTTTTCCCTCCATTATAAATCCCAGATTTTCAAAGCTCTCTGGTACAAAGAGGCTTATTGTTTTAAACCACTACACACAAAAAAATGGATTGATTCTAACCATTTTGAGCCGTAAAATTGATTTCCGGAGTGGAAAAGAACGGTTATCTAATGACAAACTGTGTGAACAAAATGCACGACAAGTCAAGATATACAAGCCTTTCCTTTTTGTGTTGTTCCCACTTTATTTTCCGTCTTAATCCTTTTGATTTCTGACCAGAAACTTTCACGTCAGAGATCTCTATCTGCAGGCCTCCTCTGCCTCTCACTGCTGCTGCTGCCCTGTAATGCTGGTTAATTTAGCATGTCTGCATGTGTGGTTTTGTGTTTGTTGTGTGTCTGTTTCTGTGTTTGTGTGTGTGTGTGTGTATGAGTGAGTTTAAGCCTGGGAATGTTTAAAATGCAATCCAATTTAGAAACATGCCTAGGTGCCTAAAATTGTCAGCAATCAGTGATGTCAGAGTGGAAACAATGTTTGCTGACGCAGACCGGGGAAAAAAAATGTAAAAAATTTGTTTAAAAAGTGTCCCAGTTCGCTTTTGCTCACAGGCTCTTGTCTTTTACAAGTATTTCCCAGAGGAAGAGGGACATAAAACCCATTAAAATAAATCCATTAATCTGGAAAAATATGTTTTTCTGCCAGAAATGCGTGTGTTTAATGAGATTCGTAATAGCCTATATACTTGCTTTAATTTCGCTTTTCAACTAAATCTAACATTGCAGCATCTGTAGAACACTTTGAAAAGGTAGAAACTATTATATGTCATAATATATGCATATTTAATACACTTTTTATTGTTATTTGTAGGTTGTTTGTTTGATTTTAGGCTGAAACTCAACCCAAACTCTGAGAAAATGATTAGAATATTTAGATTTTTGTCCGTATCTAAATATAAATCTTAGTCATTTTTAAAATCTAACACAGTCATCCTATTTTATCCCACTCAGGTGAAGTGAAAGGTACAGGCTGTGTCATCCGATCTCCAACATCTGCCCCCTCACATTTCATCTGCGTTGGGGGACAGTGAGGACAGGGGCAGCGGCTGAGACATCCAGAGCCAGGGTGCAGCAAATGGGCACTTTACAGGAGGTGGGAGGTGGATCGGTGTGTGACAGAGAGTGTATGTGACAGTGAAGCGGCGCTCATTAATTCATAAACAGCAGGCCACGAATAGAGCTGCAGTCCTGTGTGAAAACCACTGGGGAGGAAGGTGGAGGAGGAGGGGTGCAGGGCACAGAGGGCAGGTTGTCTAACCGCCCCCCTCCACCATTCATTATTCTGATTCAACAGCTCAGAGGCCAATGAAAACCAGGCACACGAAAGTACCCGGTTACCGGGGCAGAAATGCGGCACTCCGGAGCCCCACATCTTAACCTTAAGAAAGAAAAAAAAAGGCCGTGCATTTTTTTTGCCAAGATGTAAACTTGGCAACCTGAAAGGGACAGAGTCTCTGCAAACGGCTGATTTCAGTGTTTTTGGATGCGTCTCCCTCTCAGTACGATTTAACCACCACCACCTGCTGCTGCTCGGGCCAATAACACAACGTCACGACAACATTATACCGGCAAATTAAATCAGCCAAGACAACATTGTTCTAGACCGAGCACACCCCCCGTGGCAACAGCACTCCCCAATGGCAGGGGCCTACCCACTACGCCACCAAGACGGCTCAGGAACACGACCAAGAGCCCAAGGTGTTGACCTGTCCTCCAAACTCCCCAGATCCCAGTCTGACCCAGCATCTGTGGGACGCAGGAACAAGCCAGATCCATGGAGGCCCCCACAGGACCCAGCTGCTAGTGTCCCAGAGCCAGACACCACAGGAGGTCCCACGTCAGAGCTAGGGATGTAAGGGAAGTGTCTCGATACCATCGTGGACCTGGGCGGTAACAATCCAAACTGCAGTTTTGTTACAGCCGCGGTGGAGCAGAGTGAAGGGAAACAAAAACTACAGAGACCATCATCCTTTGCGCTCTACTCGCTCCCTCTTTGAACTTACAGCAAAGCCTTTTTTTTTTTTTTTTTTTTTTTTTTTTTAACCTATGAGGGTTTGTTCTCTCTGTCTCTCTTATGTATGAGGAATCATGGAAACTAAAGCACTTTCCAGACATTGAATATATAACATTTCTTCACCTGTATCTGTTAATTAAAGCAGGTTATTCTGTGGCTGTTTGTTTTGTCAGACATGAAATAGCAGGATGAGCGCTGTAGGTAAAGAGCTCCAATTACTGAGAAATATTTGTCGCCTGCTGCAAGAGAGGGAGAGTTTATCACTACTGTTAAAGGTAATGATAAGAAGGAGGAAGAAGAGGCTGCAGCAGAGATGGATTTTAATTAATGACCATTGTGAGTGAGAGGGAAGCTCATAATATTGTTGGACAGCACATTTCTACTGAGTGTTTGACAGCGCAGAGGCGTAAAAAGACATAAAGTGGAAATAATTCTGTTTGTTTTGGTAGACATTCATTCAGTCATCCATCTAGTTACCATTGATGAAGGCTTTAAACGACACAGAGGAATGATTCTCATGATTATTGTGGTTGGACGAGTTATTTTAACCTCTTTATTCCTGCTCACATGAGGAAAAAATATATTTTAGAGACTGATCTGACATTAGAAGAATCTCTATAACCATTTAAAATTGTCTCATTGACAGTTTCATCTGCTGTTTCCTGACTTGTGTGTGTGAATGTGTCATTACCTTATCACAGTGTAGCTCCAGATTCAGTTCTCCTTTGTTGGTGTTTAGACGGACGTAGCCTTTTTTCTTCACGTACTGGTAACGCACGGTGTCGTCAGCGATGGCGTCTGCAACGAGAAAAATACAAATTCAGTTATTGTGATGTGTCTTTAAACGTATATTGTGCAAAAGTTTTGATTTCTGTTTTATCTCACAGTCTTTCTGTGGCTTGAAATGAGCCAAACAGACGTCAAATTCAGACTAAAATGCTCTGGGATTTTAGAAAAAAAATCAACTTTACCCACTGGTCTCTAATATTTCTATCCATAGGAAGGTTGTGCAACAATATATTACCTCCCCAACATCCAATGAAACAAGGTTATTACAGGTTATTACAGAATATTTCAGCACCTAAACCTGCTTTATAGTACGAAAAAACAAACATGGAGATCTCACTTTCTACACTTTAGGACCTTTAAGGTTTTATTGATTGTTTATGAGTCTGAGCTTGATGCTGCTGCAGGTAAAATCTCTGACCTTTAAAAAACCTCCAGAGCCTCTAGTGCAGGATGTTATTTAGATGTTGGCAGCTGTTATTCTCTTTTAAATATAAGTACCTTATATAGAACTCATAAAATCTGACAAATATTCAAATCAAAGCATGGCTAAATCCTTCCCTGCATTTCAAACTGTACATACACTGTAAAGACAAAGCATGTCCACCCATCTGTAAAGATGTATAGCATGCTATTCTTCTTCAAAAACCTGAACTAGGTCACTGTATCCAAACACTGTCATCCTCTTCTGAAGAGTACTGAAGCTACTACACAGTTGCGTAACAGCAAATCTCTCCCATGGAGCAGCTCAGAGGCTGACAGCAGAGGAACACACAGTCGAACTGAGCAGCTCCCACTTTACAGCTGCAACTGTGTGAGCACCAAACTGCATTTTGCTGCTACAGAGCCAGTCTTCCCTGGGTAAATAAAGATTTAAGCAGCAAAAAGAAAGTGGAGGTGAATGTTTCTTTATGCTGGGAATCTGCAGATGTGTTGTTTTGTTTTGTGTGTGTGTGTGTGTGTGTGAGACGTTCACTTGCCTGCTTCATGTGTTGTTGCAGGGGTCATGGCCGTGGATGTGAAGGAGGCGGAAACTCTGCCGGTGGAGTAGTGAGCCTGAAGGAGACACAAAAGTAAAAAAAAAAATACAGCTTTTACGTTGTGTTCTTTAACCCTGCCTTGTTACCACTAATTCTACTGTTAATGTTTACATTTATGATGTTGGTACTTAAAGGAAAAATTTGGCAAACATCGCTATATAGATCACTACCAGACTCCATTGACTGAAACAGTAATTTTACCTCACAGAACATGGGAGCTGCTGGAATATCGCTAGCTCGATCAGCTGGATTATTTATGTTATTCTGTGGTACTTTTACAAATGTAAAGTATCTGATTACTTCTTCCACCACTGAAAGTCACACAATAACACAAACTAACTAACAGGTGGAGGCAGAGGTATTCCAGCAGCTCCTGTGTTCTGCTCGGTAAAATTACTGTTTTTGTCAATGGAGTCTGGTAGGGATATACACAAACAGGATCTTACTCTTTAATAAAAAGCTCTCTCTCTGTAGGAATCCTCTCCATAATGTTGTCAGACACTTATAATAACAACCTGAGCTTGTCAGTGGCAAAAAACACGAGGACAGATTCACCAAGTTACACCCAAAAACATAAAGAAAATAAGGCCCAGGTTCAAAAATACCAGAGTTATCCTTTAAAGTAAATCAAAAATGCTAAATATCGGATGATTTCAGCTTCTTAAATTAGAGGAATTGCTGCTTTTTTAGTTTTATATATCTATAAACTGAATATCTTTGGGTTTCTGACTAAAATTTGTGGACGTGTTTCACTATCTTCCAACATTATATAGACTAATGAATAGATAATTAAAATAATCTGTATTTGCAGCTCTTATTTGTATATTCATCCCCCTGCTGTGCCATTTTCCTCTGGAGATCAACACTAGCTAAATATGCCCAGCAGGTTTTCTGCTGAGAGGCACTTCAACAAGGACAGAGACTTCCTCGCTCAAAGAGAGAGATTTCTACCGTCTCATAATTAAGGGGAATAATTAGAGATGCTTTAAGGTTGTTTGAGCTTAAAATTATAGTGGAACACATTTGCTGAATAGTAATATACGACTAAAAATACCACAAACAATGCGGCAAGACCGGGGGAGTTATTGAAGTCGAGAGAACAACATCTCAGTGGAGATGAAAGCGCAGAGAAGAAGATGAAGTGAAAATGGGATTTCAAAAAGCTCGAGTCGAGTCCACGGTCCTGGTTTAGCATTCTTCTGCTCTAGTTCTCGTGAAGACGCATGAAAGCACAGACTTTACCTTGTGTGCTCCGTCTGACCTATATTCCCTGTTCTCTCGGATGCTGTCAGAGCGTCACCTCGACTGTGAACTCGAGACGGCGAGCGAGGAAAAGAGAACACTCTGGCGTAAAAACGAGACATGGCGTAGCATCAAAGAAGGGGGGGGGGGCAATAAGAGAAGATCTGATGCTCTTCATCAACCCCCCCCCCCCTCCTCTTCCTCCTCCTGGTTATTCAAGGACACTGTCAGAGTGGTAACGTGACCACAGGTGACCTCTGTGTTTGTTTCCCACAGTTAAACCTGACCTGGAGGCCTGTGGAGGACGTTACACAAGACGGTATTTTTAAATAAACATAAACCTGCTGCTTCTTTAAAGAGGCCTTTGTTCCCTTTGTGCTTATATTTTAGACCTTAACATGTTCTTACTTCCTTAAATAATGCTTTAAATATTTGCTCAAAGTGTCAAATATCATCCATCTTCCTCAGAGCGCTGTAAACTGTCTTTGTTCTGTTTCTGGATGCAGTTGTTTGTCTTGTTGCCAACAAGCCTGTTAATCTATTAATGTGTGTTTGGCTCCCTCCAGTGTAGAAAATAAAACGTGCACTTCTTCAGTCTGATAAATTATGTTTGATTTGATGGATTATCCATAAAAATGGAGTCTAGAGTTGCATTAAATTAAAATTCAGCTTCTTCTAATTCTCTAAGTGCTGAAACTTTCAGATTTTTTTCCTGATTCAGCAGCTAAGACGCCTGGACATGACTGAAAACTCCACAAAGAAAACAAAGTAAGTAGACTTTGAGTTTTTTATTTATATATTTTATATTTATATTTATTAATGTTTAATATGATTGATAACTTTTTGGTTTTGTGTCTAAAAGACTCTTAGTTGCGTTTATGACGAGCGACGTAGCTTCGGTTTGTTAATTTGATTTGTTTTGCTTCACATTAGTTCAACTTTAGAGGACTATGATAATAAGATTTCATTGAGAAAAAATACAATTCCTTGATAACTGATTGTTACTTTTCACAAGGAAATTTCTTCAAATGCCGTAAAATGCTCCTGTTACCTCTAAGCTGTGAGTCTGTGCGCGTACATTTTATATTTTCACTAAACTTTCTTCATCTCTCTTTTGTGATTTCAGGGACTCACAGCGTTTAACTTGTCCGTCTTCTTGGCCTCCGGCTCCTTCATGGTGGACGCCAGGAGCTGATCCCCCTTGTAGTCTTTGTACAGCTCAGCTAACGTCTCCCTGGTCTCCAGATTGGTGCTCTTCAGGTGGTACGCCGGGTCCTGCTTCGCCTTCTCCTCATCTGAACCGTCCCAGAGGAAGGAATTGAACCAAAAAATGAGGTGAATACAAAAACACAAACAGCTGATTTACAAATGAAGAGCTAACAGTTCGATAACTCGCCTGGATCCAACACCTTCAGGTTGTTTTTAACATGGAAGAAGTTGGAAACGTTGAATTTATCCAGGTTTGTGGGATCCTGCAAAGACAAAACAAAACCATCAGAATATGAGCGACTGTTCCCTAAATAATGAGCTTTCAAATTTAAACAAACCAAAATAAATCAACGACCCACCTGCAGTGTTATTAAGTCCTTTCTGGTGAAGGGTTCGTCGGTCAGCAGATCTTTAAAACTCTTGGTTTTAATGTTGAGTTGTTCGACAGCCTGAATGGAAACAGGAATAATAAAATAAGGCAGATTCTACTTGTTTGGAAAAACATTTGTTGAACACAACTATTTCGGTGTGATGTGAGGCTGTGTGTGTTGAGACCACGTGGGCCGAGCTCCTGCACAGGAACCAAAATCAATAACATCTCTGGGTGTGTATTATCGGTGTGTAAATTTAGACGCTCTGTATTTCTGTGAGTAAGTGTGTGAGTTCACCAACCTCATGAGAAAACACGTTGCCGGTGACCTTGTTGGCAACGATGTGAGAGTTATTTGTGAAGACGTTGTAGAGAACGGGGCAGTGATACTTTCCTGGAACAAAAAGAAAAGAAGGAATCAGTCGCTCTGAAAACTCAGCTCCTCCAGAAGTCAACAAGGTCCTCGTGTAATCTCATCTTCCTCCTCCACTTGCTTTAATTAGCTCCCAAAAAATTACCCTCTCACTCTCTCTAAGTCTTTACCAGTGAGGATGTGACCTTTTTATTCTGTTCGCTGATTTTGGTGATTGAGCTCCAGGAAATTAAACTCATTCAGCTCGAATGTCAAAATCATCTTGTTATGACCCAGGTTTCTACATGGATCCTTTATGGTTCATGTCTCCTCTCCTCCTACTCTCCTTGTTTCCTCTCCTCTCTCCTTGTTTCCTCTTGTCATCTATTCCTCTCTTCCTCTCCTTGTTTCCCCTCCTCTCTCCTATCATCCTATCATCCTCCTCCTCTCCCCTTTCGCCCACCCCTCTTCTCCTCTCTCCTCTCCTTGTCTCCTTTCCTCCCCCTCCCCTGGTTTCCTGTCTTCCGTTCTCCTTTTATAGTTAAATCAGATTCAAAGTATATTTACCCTCGTTGTTCTTGGTAAAGTTGAGTTTGATGAGAGACTTTGCTTCAAGTTTCTGTAGGAAAGAATAAAAACTGAGGTGAATAACGTGATCACATTTATTTACCAAAAACAGAAGACGACGATTCAGGAACATCTCACACAGATCAAACTCCATTTGGTGAAACAGGGCTTCTGCACCCAGCGAGCAGCAAACTCAGTAAACTCTCGAGACTCTTGTGTGCTCTTCAGCTTTTCAATAATTATCACACAACAGCTAAAATGGTTTGGTAAAGACGCTGAATCAGGAAGGAAAACTTTTGACTTTTACAACTCATAACTAATGTTTTTACTAGAAACTAAAACTCTTTTAAAATGTGTTTATTAATTTATAGTTATTGTTTGATTTTTAACTATTTTCTCTAGAAATCTATAAAAAAATCTAACAACATGAGACAGAGAGAAGCAGCAAATCCTAACATTTCATAATTAGTTTTCATATTAACTTTAAGACACAGGTTAATATTTCAATGACCAGATACAACATGATGAGAATCACGGTTCTCTCACCTCTCCAGAGATCGGATTAGTGCCATACTTCTTAATCCATGGAACGATGCTCCTAAAACAGAGGGAAGAGAGGGAGTGATTTTTAAAGTCAAAGCAGAAAGTTTTGTCTGGGCTTTAATAACTTAATAATTTAGTTTTTTCTCTTTTTGATGGCGAACAGTCAAGAGGTCGTTTTTACTTACAGAAGGTCAAAGACGACTCCGTCCTCAGTGCAGACAGGATACTCAAACGGCTGAAGGGACAAACTGAAAACACACATTTAGCTTTTAATGTTAGTGTCAGCCAGTTTGTACTGTTTGTTAAATAAAAATAAATCTGTTCTTACCTGCAGTGGTCGAACGGAAGCCGTCTGAAGTTTGCCTGTGGGATTTCTGAGAGGTAAAGAGCACTGCTGTTATTGATAACACTGATAATGGCTGTATTTTATATTGGTGAATCAGTTGTAGTTCAGATCGATCGTGAACCCGAACTCACCTGCTCTTTTCCCTCCGTAAAAGTTCGTGTACTCTGTACATGTGATGTACCTGTCAGGAGGTTAAAACACACACACACATAAAGGAAAGGCGATCAGACAACATTAAACAACGGTAAAGTCAAAGTAAAGTTTGCTAGCTGCCTCGTTAACATACAGCATTAGCTTGCTATGCTAACAACAACAAGCCCGTCTCGGCGCCGCTGTGTGTTGTTCAGTTAAACTTTAATACTCACATTTTATCTTTCTGGTGCTGTCGCTTCCCCATGTTGAGTTCTTGTTTAGATCTGAGAGGCGATCTGCGGGAAAAATTTGCAAACACACACACTCGGTCTGCTCGTCTTTTTTCCTTTCCTGTTTACGCTCTCATTCGTCGTCGTGATTAACGGCAGTTCACTTGTAACAGCGGCGCTCTGCTGCCCCCTACTGGAGGAACGGTTACAGCGGATTTAACCTCCACTGGCGCTAAAGCTGAAATGATTGAGTTAATTAAGTGATTAATCAACTGAAAGAATGTTAATTGTCAACTATTTTAGCAACTGATTAGTGATTATAGTCACTTTTTACGCAAATAAATGTCAAAACTTAACTGGTAGCAGCTTCTCAAATGTAAATGTTTGCTAGTTTCCACAGATTTCTTTGATAGAAAATCAAAATCGTTGTGTTTTTGACAACTGGTCAGATGAAACAAGATGCTGGAATATATATATATATATATATATATATATATATATATATATATATATATATATATCTTTGTCTCAAATATTAGAGGCAATCTGAATTTTTGCAGCTCTGTCACTGTCTTAACCCTCTTTACCTTCTACCTGTAAATCATAAATTAATCTTCTTTAAACACACTGAATCTCTGCTCTAACACGCACACATTCTCATGTTAATTTAACTGAAATCGGCTGCTGTTTTTATTATAGTAATCCCATGATATTTATTTTAAATGTTCATACTTACACACATCACCTCAAGCAGAAATAACACATTTTTCTGCTCTGTCACTGTTAAATTCAACACGACAAACAAAATAATGCAAGTTAAATTAATCTACAATAAGTTTATTTTGTCTTGGCATTTAATTTATTAAGGGTATTTTCACAATTATGGCTAATCATTTACTTCTTCTAACGAGAGAAGGGAGCAAACAGAGGACAGGCCAGGTGGTTAGTAAAGTGTGATGTGAAGTGATGTGTGTTGCAGAAGGTACATTCAGGTACTACACCAACACTCCCTCCACAAAAACACACAAACATAGAAGGTGGATCCATCATAAGCAGGAATTAAACTACAGATAAAACCCTTTACAGGTGAGGGAAACAGTGGAGTGATGGTGTTTGTCTAGAAAAATATAATACAGAGCAGCAACAGCGACACTGCCTGCATACCTGAGTTACAACTGGCGTTTGTTTCTCTCACCGCTCGGAGCACTTCAACGGCTTACGAAGGAAACACAACCAAGTCAGAAAAACGACAAAGACTCAATTATAAACTTTTACACTGAACTTCTTGTTGCACAAACGAACAACTCGACAGCGAGTGAATGTTCTCATCCTTGGCACTTTTTATCTGTCAGGGCAGAACCGAAGGCCGGGTCAGCGGACACTTGCCTGTTTACTGACAAACAGAAATTACTTTTTTGTTTATTAACAAAAGTCGAACAGGAAGGAACTATAGCACATATTCACAAAGAGGAAGGGGTTGAAGAGCCAGAGGTCCGTTAAGTGGATACTAGTTGTTTTGTTTTGAAAAGTGCAATAATACGTGGAATTTTTCTTACAGAGCCAAAAAAAGAAGAAAAAATTCACAAAGTTGCTCCCTTTGAGAACAACTGAAGTCCATATAAATGGTAAACTCGTGGTCGGTATTTGCTCAGTACCGTCCTGAAAATAAAATGAGTGTTTTTCTTTTCTGCATTCTGCAGTTTAATAATAAAACAGTCTATGAGTGTTCTGGTGAAAAAAGGAACAAAAAATTTAAAATAAAAAATAAAAAAAATCACCGCAAATCCATCATGGACACAGTGTCGTCGGTGATGGTGACGTGTCCCGCGTGCTGGAAAGGAAGATTTGAGACGTTAGAGTCGGCTCAGGTGGGCAGGAAATAACAATACAATGCACGAGTGCTTGACCTAAAATTATTAAACTTTAGATATTGAAATCAAGAAAATGATACCTGACTTAGGGCTGGGTGATATGATCACAATCTTTTTCCCATGTTGCTCAAAATAAATGTTTATCACGATATATAATCTGTGACTTTGAAGAGTATTCTGATAATGACTGAAGCCTAAAGAAACCAGCTGGCTCTTTTAATTAAACTCTGATATAATTCACCGAGCAAACACGTTTTATCTGCCTTAACTAAACTTCTAAATTTAACCTGTGTTATAACTTCTCAGAAAATGTAAATTAAAAAGTGCAGTCTGGCTGTACTCACTGTAAATAGTGGAGGATCTTTGCTGTGCGGGTGAAAACCTTTCTGTTTACATGTGGAGATCTCATCCGTCCCTCGATCCGTCAACCTGAAGTAACCAATTCTGGGAAACACAAACACACACAGTCACGCTTCAGCACAGAGAGACGCTTAGGGGGAAAACACACATCAAACACGACTCACTCGTTGAATTTCGGCGAGCAGACGATGGCGATGGCCTCCGGCAGCATCATCTGGTAGGAGCAGTGTGTGTGGAGGTCGACGCTGGACAGGAAGGCCGTCTGTGTGGGGTGAGTCTGAGAAGAGAAAAGCCAGTTCACCTCAACATGACGTGTCACTCTGCAAGCTGCTGACTTGCCAAACCACATTTTACACGTTTGTCTGAATAAAGCAGCCAGTGATTTACTGACACTTACATCTAAATATAGATAGAAACAAGCACTTGTGAAGATCAAAAGTGTTAAATTAATCATGTGAATTTGATATTATGATAAAGCACAAGTCAAGAATCATTGACTCTGGGCTTTGTTTTTGGGTGTAAATGATGTAATCTAATAGTGTTAAAGTATGTCCATTAAAGTTCTTATTTTTGCCACTGACAGGCTCAGGTTGTTATCATAAGTGTCTGACAACATTATGGATAAGATCCCTACAGAGAGAGAGCTTTTTATTAAAGAGTACGATTCTTTTTGTTTAGCCAGAAACATCACCATATATCCCTACCAGACTCCATTGACAAAAACAGTAATTTTACCAAGCAGAACACAGGAGCTGCTGGAATACCTCTGCCTCCATCTGTTAGTTAGTTTGTGTTATTGTGTCACTTTCAGTGGCAGAAGAAGTAATCAGATACTTTAAATTAGTTTAAAGTACCACACAGCAACACAAACAAACCAGGCAGCTGTATCCCAGCAGCTCCTGTGTTCTGCTCGGTAAAATGACTGTTTTTGTCAATGGAGTCTGGTAGTGATATACAACCTTGTTTGTGATTAAAGACAAAGAATCTTACCCTTTAATAAAAGCTCTATCTCTGTAGGAATACTATCCATAATGTTGTCAGACACTTAGAATAACAATCTGAGCCTGTCAGTGGTAAAAACAAACACTTTAGTGGACGTACTTTGACGTGGACAGATGCAAAGATTCACTGATTTACCCCCAGAAACACGGGAACATAAGGCCCAGGTTAAATAATACCAGGGTTATTCTTTAAAGTAAAGCAAACATGCTAAATATCAGCTGATTTCAGCTTCTTAAACCAGAAGATTATGATATATGAGTATCTTTGGGAACATGCGATGTTCCCTGGATTTTTCCTTTATGGTACTGAAGCTGCTGTGATGTTTACTCACATGTATCCAGCCCAGGGTGATGAGATCGTACTGGTCCTGTATGAGAAAGAGTTCCTCTTCGTTTTCCGTGTCACAATAGTCCGGTCCGCCGCACTGCTTTGGTACGATGACGTGGGTCACAGTAAACGCATTTCTGGTCTGGAAAAAAGCGTCACACTGTTACACTCCCTTTAAATTATGCATGGCCACCCGTCTGCCAAGAAACCATCCAAGGACACCCCCCACCCCCGAACAAAATTAACAGAGCTCTGACTGGTTCGCTGCAGGCAAAAAACGCTCAGTCATGCTCATAAAAAAGTGACAAAAGTGCTTCAAGTTAACCCCGACCAGCAAAATGAGCCTCATATATTTCAAAATAAAAGCCATGAGCAGATCTAGGACAAGTGCCCTCTGGGGTGGGAGGTCAGCTGATCTACCAAACCACATTCTTTACACATTAATAGCCTGAAAACCAGTGATTAACAGTTTAAAAATGTTTTAATAACATCTCTTTTGTAATAATTTTTGTGCTTCCTGTGACAGAGCTGTTCAACACAGCTCCTCTGTTTTAAGCTCTTACCAGTTTGCCACACAGGATGCCACAAGTTTCTACAGCTCGGCTTGTGTTGGCCTCGGCCAGCCTCAGAAAGCTCCGGCACAGCTCAGCGGGGACGGCCAACTGCCGGAGGGCATCCACCATTGTATCTGCGCAAATCATGTAGAGGAGGAACAAACAAAAGCTGAATGGAAAAGTTAGATTTGTGTGATGTTCTGAGACAAGGCATGGTGTAAACAGGAAATTAAGTAGGTCGAGGTAGGAGGGAGAAATCAGCTCAGAGGAATAAATACTTTAGGGCAAAAGGAGTAGGGGAGTATTTAAATCCTCTGAGGGTCGCCCCCCCTCGTGTTGGAGATTAACTCACTGTTGTTCCCCGGGCTGACCAGAGAGCCGGGCTTGAGCGAGCGGTCGAAGCTGGGCGGGCCGGAGGCAGGTGTGCCGATGGTGGCGGGAGGGTGGTTGTACTGGTGGTTGGAGCCGGTGTACGTGTCCCCGGGGCTGTGGGGAGGGGTGGGGGAGACGAGCGGCGGGCCCTGGATGCCTGGGATGAGCGGCATGTCGGGGGAAGGCGCGGCGGGCGTGGCGAACTCGAGGAGCACGCGTTGGCGCTCCTTCTCCAGCTCCTGGCGGCGGATCATCTCCTCGAAGGCACTGAACTGCTCCTGCTCCCGCTGCCGCCGCTGCATTTCGGCCACGCGCTCCCGCTCGGCGTCCAGCGCTCGCTGCCTGGACTGCTCCTGCGCCAGGGCGTCCTCCTCCGTTTTCTGAACATGAACACAACACACACGTACATGTTTAACTTTCAGCAGGCGGTCTGATTTTTGTCTTTTAATCAAGAAAGACACAAAGAAAAACTGATCTTCAGGTCTCTGATGATGACGTTTTGTCGCAGGATAATTCATGTGAGGTTTAACTCACCTCATTCACTGTAATAAACAATGTGACTATTCAAGGTCAGTGTCATTGTTTTGCCTCCATTTATCCTGATAATAAATGACTGCCTCCTTTCATTTCAACCATGGTATGCAGCCGCTGTGGGGCTGGTTAATGTTTCACCTCATTTACAGTTCAGACAATGGACTGTAGGATCATTTAGTGTTAAAGACGCCGACAGAAACTTTACCTTTTTGACAAGATATTGTGCATATTCTTGTTCAAATCTCCTCAGAAGAGCTTTTTTCAGGATCTCTGCTTGAGGAAACGCAACATCCTTCAGTTTCTGGAGAAGAAATAAAAAATGTAACTGAATGTTAAGCTTAAATATTTTCTAGAAAACAACTAAAATATGTTTTACAGGACAGTATTAAGACTGTGTACAAACCTTTAGTGTGTCCTTCTTCTCAGGGATGTTAGCCGTCTTGTATTCCCGATGCTTGGGAAGTTTTTCTATAAAGAGTCTTGGTGAAAAGAGAAATCCTTATGTTTAACAGATTATTAAAATAAAGATAAATACCTACCACAAACCCTGCAGGGAATCATCAAATTCAGGAAATACTTACGTAATATACTTATTGTAAAGGACGAAGGCGTGCTCGATGTTGCCCTCCTCCGTGTAGATGTTCGCCATGCGGATCATCTCCATG
The DNA here is from genome assembly GCF_001640805.2 of Lates calcarifer. NCBI lineage: Eukaryota > Metazoa > Chordata > Actinopteri > Centropomidae > Lates > Lates calcarifer. The sequence continues at coordinate 24,352,121 of NC_066845.1, forward strand.
CCCGAGCGGAAGTAGCGTCGGGGGGGCACGTCGTCGTTCACCTCCACCGTGCTTCCCTTCTTGGTCAGAGCACGGACTCGCTCCTCCGGCTGCAGACTGATATCAGTGTGGTCCGCCATCACGACAGCTCAACCTGGGAGACTGAGGGAGACACAGGACGAATATTTGTTTAAGGAAAGCCACGTACAGCCTGTCAGAGAGGTTTACAACAAGTTTTCATGTTATTTGGCTTTTTTGGTTTCTTCCCTCCTTAGAATAAGTTTCTATCAAAATAAAAGCCCTAAAACTTTTCTTCTAGACTGGTAAGTAAACAGCTGTTAATGCTGATGTTAGCTGTGTAGCAACAGTAAAACTACAAACAGCTCGTCTAAGTGTTTCAAGTTTTTAAAATATGTTTTTAAATAATGGAGGTGAAATTAATTCAAAATGGGCTCAAAGCACTTAATACGGTTTTCAATAAAGATCAATTCATTCAAAAGTGAAGCAGGATATCTCAACATCGGAGCAGCTAAAACTGAAACGACCTGCATGGCTACATACCACGATCACAACAGTTTTTTCTTCTTGTGTGTGTGTGTGTGTGAGAGAGAGAGATTTGGGTGAGCTGCCCCTTTAAACACCTGTGGCACACAATAACATCCTGTATATGTGACTTAAGAGCTGACGTCAAACACTGTGTATGGTTTTAAGACATTTTTCTGTCATTTTCAAAAGCGTAATCCACATTTTTGGCTGTTTATTTTGTCCTGTAAGGTAACTAGTTCCTTACAACACTGCTAGTTTGTGTTTTTATCTGTTGTGGATTAACATTTCCCTTTGATGACTGCTGAGCACCGTCCACCTTAAATATACATAACATATAAATGAGCAAACTTTAATTAAATGAACTAAAATAGAAGTTAACTACCAAAAAAAGTGTTAAAAACTCAACAAAATCTAGGAGTTATTTTCAACAAAACACAACTCACAGTTACTGGAAATCTGATATTAAAAAATATGAATGGGTGTGAGTATAACTTAATATCCTGTATCAATGAGAACAAAAAGGCAGTGTCCCTCCCCTCAGCCTGTATTGAGGCCACAGATCGCTCTGGCTGAGTATATTTAGAAAAAAGCAATGACTGCTGGGAGGCTCCATGACTTGGGGTTTTTCCTGCTCTATATCGATCAAACGAAGTCAAATGTGAGAGCGCTTCATCAGCACGCTGACTAACAGTCAGATGGCTTTGTATTGATTCGACCATGAAGGCTTCTTGGCTCACAGAAACACAGCGTGTCAGAGAGAGGACCAATTGAAGCCAGTTTACATCCAGAGGCGTGGCACTGATACAAAGTGAGAGGTGGGCGTACCTGCAATAACACCAACAAACATGAAAGACACACTGCACAGTTTCACAAAACTAAATCTAACTTTATCAGGAATTACAACTCTGGATAAGAACTATATTTAAGTATAATTTTAATGTACTTGTACATCTTGTACAGCTTTGGTTACTAGTTACTTTGAGGATTAAGATTTGATTTTACAACAAACTAGTTCTTTATTAAAAACATGATGCATTGTAATAGATTAAAACTAGTGTAAACTAGTGTAAACTGTGGTTAACATTAGTTAGACCTGATCCTGTGTGATCTGGATGAGGGGGAAATAGTTTAAAAAAAATAAAAGCAAAATAGTCATTTCTTGTATTTTCAGAAAAAGAAAAAAGGTTTAAAATATCTAAAACTGTGGTTTAAAGAGTCTAAAGAGACTGTTTTCTCTGCGTTAACATAGTCCAGGTTTGACAGGTCTAGGTGAATCTGGATCTGATCTGATGTGGCCTGACTGGGGAAACTGGGAATCGGAGGCTATTGTCTGTATATTTGCAGTTATGTTTTTTATTCACAGGAGCGGATAGATAGAAATAAAAACAACACCTTGTTGTCAGAGTTACCTTAAAAAACGAACGAACCTTCGCCTAACTGCCACTCCAGTGGTGAAACAGACTAAGTGCCAGAGATGGGCCCTTTCCAGCTCAAATATTGACTGACACACCGTTATTTTCAGCTCATTTAGAAACCCCTGTGTCCACTGACACTGTCTGGTTGAAAAGATAAAGATAAACATATGTGTTAGGCTCCTGATCTCCACCTATAACCCTCACTGTCTCTGTGCGACGGAGCGTTAGCGGCGCTAACTCGGCTAACTTAGCAAAGTTAGCATTATTTAAAGCAGCTTCAGTGACAACCGAGACTCTTTGTGTTCATTCTTACCCGATCGAGCTGTAAACCGAGGCTTCCAGAGGTCTACATACAGCTGGATCAAAACCAGATCAAATTAAAGTCCTGAAACGGATCCTTTCGGTCCAACGTCCGTACTGATCTGAACACTTCCGCAGTTAGCACAACTTCCGGTCTGACGAGTCACGCCCCGGAGGACGTCAACATGTTATCGATCGATTTTTATAAAAATGTAAAAAAAAATAAAAATAATAATAATTGTACCTTTTCTTTTTGTGAAGTGTGTCCTGAGGGTTTAGGTGATTTATTTTATTTTTCCCTAGACGCTCATTTCTGCCATTAAAAGAAAAAATAAAGAAAAAAAGTAAAAATATTCTCGGTCATTTACTAAATTAAAATTAATAATAATAATTACGAATTACGAATAATTACGAATTAGATTATGAAAGGTCACAATTTTTATATCGAGAGTAGATGAAAATCTAAAATGTCAAACTTACAGTAAAAAAATCTAATCTAATGGTTAATTTACTAAATCAAAATTATGCGCTAAAAGGTGAAAATTATGAGATAAAACGCTATTTCAAAATGAGTATGACTAGTATAAAATTGTTGGTACACAATACGGTTTGTGCGATCTTTCCTGTGAAAGTTGTTAAGTATAAGTGGCTCGTTGGTCTAGGGGTATGATTCTCGCTTTGGGTGCGAGAGGTCCCGGGTTCAAATCCCGGACGAGCCCTTTGTTTTTCCTGAAACACACATTTTATACATAAATAATGAAAAATTACCTTAAAGGTGTAAACTGACTTTCTTTTGTGAAGTGTTTGCTCTTTAAATGGATTTATTTAAATAAAGTATAAGCACCAAGATTATTATTCTGTTGTAGTGCCATCATTGATGCTACATGTGTTAATGGCTACAACTTACGTGTCAATAAAAACGGTTTGTGAGATCTTTCTTGACATGAGGACAAAGGTACACATGGCTCGTTGGTCTAGGGGTATGATTCTCGCTTCGGGTGCGAGAGGTCCCGGGTTCAAATCCCGGACGAGCCCGTTGCTTATAGAACAACCTGAATGCTTGTTAGTATCACCCCCAAAGTCTGTGTTTGTATCCATGTGTCCTTGGAGTTGGGATGCTATTAAGCAAGAACAGTATGTCCAGAACCACTAAACATCACTCTTTGGGTTTATTCCAGTAGCTGTTCTGGATTCAACACTCTTGCTCAATGGTGGGAAACATGGGAAAATAACGAGACCAGATTCAGGTTGTCTTCTTAACTGTTAAACACTCATAGAAATCTTCAGTACCAAGTTTTTAATTGCATTGCAATGCTATCTTGATGCAGTTATGTCTTGTACAAGTGGCTCGTTGGTCTAGGGGTATGATTCTCGCTTTGGGTGCGAGAGGTCCCGGGTTCAAATCCCGGACGAGCCCGTTGTTCTTTGGAAGGTAAAATGTGTTTAGCATCACTCTAGAAGATGAACTTCTATCAGAATCAATACTGACTTTAAAGGAGCCTTACACTATGAGCTCTTTCAACATGTACCTCTGAGACAAAGTGGAACCTGTTCAGTCATTTGTTATTGAAATGAAACAATCTGAGAAGTTTAGAGAGAAAATATGTCTTTGGTGAAGCTGCAACTCATAGGCGTCATTTAGTACTTTACTCGTAAATGCTGAATTTACTAATTTTTTTGTGCTGCAATGTCATTCTTGATGTAATAACAGGATATGAGTGGCTCGTTGGTCTAGGGGTATGATTCTCGCTTAGGGTGCGAGAGGTCCCGGGTTCAAATCCCGGACGAGCCCAAGAGTAGTCAATAGATCTGCACCAAATCTTTGTGGATTGAGGTGAGGAATTTTCTGGACCTTATTCAGCAATCAGTCCTATTGAGCAACAATGGTGTATCCAGAGTTTATTGGTAAGTCATAAATAGGGACAAAAAGTTTTGTGACTGGTACAATATTGAGCAAAGACGGTGTATCCAGAAGCAGTAAGCAGCACAGTTTGATTTTATTCCAGCAGCTGTTTAGCTGTTCCAGGTTTGTGACTCTTGTGCAAGAGGGAAACCATAAGGTCCAGGTTCAAAAATCCTGGACTTATCCTTTATGTTAAGGGTCTGGATACTTCATTTAAACCAATCAGACTTGTGTAATGCAAGGAAAACTTTATACTTGGCTGAAATGTGTGTGAACTCTGAACAATACTAAATGGGAAAAAAGGGTTTAGGGGGTTGAATCACGGATGTGTTATTCTTCCAACTTCTTCAAAGCCTTTGCTTATTCATACAAATTTATCGTATGTTTTGTTATATAGATAATATCCTGCTTGGTAACTAAAACTGTATTTGTCGATGAGCAACTGAAAATTGTGATTAGGTAGGTACACATGCTCTGTGGCTTTCCACCACTGGATATCTGACCTCTAAGCAGCCCTCTGGGTAAAAGTGAGGGGTTGAGTCATGTGTAAAACCCTTTAATTTCATGTTGAATCGTCCTTAGTGTGTCTTTTGCAAGTGGCTCGTTGGTCTAGGGGTATGATTCTCGCTTAGGGTGCGAGAGGTCCCGGGTTCAAATCCCGGACGAGCCCAGGAGTAATCAACATATCCCCCCCGGATCTTTGTGGATTGAAATAAGGAATTTTTGGGATCTTATTAAGCAATCAGTCCTATTGAGCAACATCAGTGTATCTGGAGAATAAGATCTTCTTTTAAAAAAAATCTAATGAAATATATGTATCCAGCTTTAGTGGAAGAAGACTGGAGTAAAATACAACAATGTAGTCATATTCCTGTACAAATAAAATTCCTGCAATTACACGTGTACTTCACTAAAAGTACCTATTGTAGTTAGTATTTGTTGTGATGCAGTACCTAGCGTTGGCCACCAGGTGGAGACACCGCCACTTCGAAAACCCCGAGTCATCGACGAGCTGTGACGTCACCCACAGGCTCCACGCTGCCGCCGTGGCTCATCTGAATGGGAGGACGACAGAGGATAAAAAATACACCCTCCTCCCGGGTCTCCTCCTATCCGTGAATGACTGAAGACGCCGGAGACATCCTGCCGCCGCCGCTGTCCACATCTGTCATTCTCGGTCCGCGAGAGCCCCCCCCCCACCTCCTCCTCGAGAAACGGTTGTTTGTTGAGCGGAGTCGACGTCAAGAGGCTGCTTTCCTTCCCGCAACAGCATCACCGGGTAAGCTAACTGTCACGGCTAATACCGAGCTGGTTCATGAGCCTCTGTGTTAGCCGAGAACACCGGCTCTTATTTAACCGTTAAGACATTAATTCACCCGTTAGAGGACTCCCCTGCCTTTTAGCCTTTTAACACAGGATCCTAGCTTAATCAAGGACTTGCTATAGAAGCTAACGCAAACGCAGCTAAATCAGGAAAACACCTTTAATGTCGCGACTGGTCCTTTTCCATCTTCTCCGTTATTTTTGTTTCGTTTTCGGGGGCTGTGTGCACACATGTGCGTTCAGGCGACACGGGGGGAAATTGAGAAACCCTTGTCGTAGTCATAACAGTGTAACGCAGCCTTGATAAGCTGAAATATAAAGGCTAATTCCCTTTAAATTCATCTGATAGCCTCGCTCTTTTCCTGTGATCTGTCGCGTGCTTGAGGTGGAGAGTAACTGTGAGGCGCTTGTACTTCTACTTTATTACATTTTAGATGGAAATATTCTGCCTATTGCTTCATTTTATTTCTATTTTAAGAGAAACTGCACGCACATATTGGCAAAAAATGACTTTCAGGACAGCTAAAGGATCATGATGCTCATTTTTATTCACATTTTCGCTCTTTTAGACATGAAATAACGTTACTTTTTTCATCTATAGAGCCTCTTGTGTTTCTCTGTCAGTGTGCAGGCATTTTTTTTATGAATGAGACTCGTGATTTTGTCTCCACGCACTTGATTCAGGAACCCTCCGACACCTCTTTACTCCACTACATTTACCTGACGACTATAGTTACTTTGCAGATTTAATTTTCGCATATATTAAGCTTATAGAATATAGTGCATTACTAGGTATTAAACCAGTGACAAAAACACAAACATACTCTCTCATTTCAGTGAAATGAGAGCAAAGAAGTTTGGAAAATGTATTCATGTTTGTGCTTTCCTCTCCTATTAATCATCTCACAACCTCTCAGATTGATCCACTGATTCTTTGGAGGGCTAAACCAACTAACTGTAGTTAAATTAGTTAAAGCTACAACAATAAAATGTTTATTACACATGGATCCATCACTATTAACAATAGCTAGAATAATATATCAGTCATCGAGGAGATTTTACCACATGAGTACTCTAACTTTTGATACTTTGAGATCAGTGCAGTATTGAGCAAGAACAGTATGTCCAGAACCACTGAACATCACTGTTTGGGTTTATTCCAGCAGCTGTTCTGGATTCAACACTCTTGCTCAATGGTGGGAAACATGGGAAAATAAGGAACCCAGGTTCAGGTTGTCTTCTTGGTGGAACTGTTAAACACTCATAGAAATCTTTAGTTTTCTGTGAGTGTTTTTAATTGTGTTGCAATGCCATCTTGATGCCGTTAACACATGAGCAAGTGGCTCGTTGGTCTAGGGGTATGATTCTCGCTTTGGGTGCGAGAGGTCCCGGGTTCAAATCCCGGACGAGCCCGTTGTTTATAACTGAGACAAAGTGGAACCTGCAGCAGTTTCCAGTCATTTGTATTGTATTTGTGTGACTCAGTCTAATTACTCATTTCTAATTCTGTAATGTTGGATAGTTTGACCTCTTCACGCCTAAAACTGTGATCGAAATGAAACAATCTGAGAAGTTTAGAGAGGAAATATGTGTTTGGTGGAGCTGCTAACAACTCATAGGCGTCTTATACATGACAAGTCTCCAAGTGCTTTACTTGTAAATGCTCAATTGATTCATTTATTTGTGCTGCAATGTCATTCTTGATGTAATGATTGGATAGAAGTGGCTCGTTGGTCTAGGGGTATGATTCTCGCTTAGGGTGCGAGAGGTCCCGGGTTCAAATCCCGGACGAGCCCAAGAGTAGTCAACATGTCCACACCAGATCTTCGTGGATTGAGCTGAGGAATTTTCTGGACCTTATTCAGCAATCAGTCCTATTGAGCAACAATGGTGTATCCAGAGTTTATTGGTAAGTCATAAATAGGGACAAAAAGTTTTGTGACTGGTACAATATTGAGCAAGGACGGTGTATCCAGAAGCAGTAAACAGCACAGTTTGATTTTATTCCAGCAGCTGTTTAGCTGTTCCAGGTTTGTGACTCTTGTGCAAGAGGGAAACCATAAGGTCCAGGTTCAGAAATCCTGGACTTATCCTTTATGTTAAGGGTCTGAATACTTCATTTAAACCAATCAGACTTGTGTAATGCAAGGAAAGCTTTATACTTTGGAATTATTATGGTTAAATCTGACTCCACATGTTTTTCTTACCTGTCATGTATATATGAAATTTGCTGAGATTTCTGTCATAAAATTGGTTTAAAGCACTTGGAGAAGTCCTGGAAATCAGTTGGCTGAAATGTGTGTGAACTCTGAACAATACTAAATGGGAAAAAAGGGTTTAGGGGGTTGAATCACGGATGTGTTAGTCTTCCAACTTCTTCAAATATTAATGTTGTCTTCACTCATTCATACAAATTTATCCCATGTTTTGTTATATAGATAATATCCTGCTTGGTAACTAAAACTGTATTTGTCGATGAGCAACTGAAATTTGTGATTAGGTAGGTACACATGCTCTGTGGCTTTCCACCACTGGATATCTGACCTCTAAGCAGCCCTCTAGGTAAAAGTGAGGGGTTGAGTCATGTGTAAAACCCTTTAATTTCATGTTGAATGGTCCTTTGTTGAAACACTCAGGATGAGTGGAGCTCACTGACTGTGTTTGGTGAACCGACGTCATGCCCGCAGCCCTCTCTCTCTCATCTAATGACGGTCCTGGTTGATGAGGAGGACGCTGCGAAACAGTAATTAGGGGCCGTGGGTAAAGGTTGATGAGTCGAAGCCCTCAGCTCCAGCTGTATATAAAGTGAGACAGTCGACTGTGAAGACATGAGAGTCTGCTTTGAGGAAGGAGCTGCTTTGAGTTAAGGAGGATCTAGCGAGGAGCAGTTGCTGTTCGTGTCTCCGTTGGTAAAAAGGTACAGTGTGCTTGATGCTTTGGAGTTAGCAGGAGAATAGTTTCCCCTGGAGTCATATCCTGAGCCAGCAGACAGGCATGAAGCAGGACTCTAGACACGACTCTAGACTCGGCATTGGTTTTATATTCTTTTTTAATTTCTCTTGGCCTTTTGGGATCAGTAGGACCTGATTAGTACAAAAACTAAACCATGTCTTTGAACAGGAAGTAGTTTTGTTACTGTATAACAAAATAAAGTCATCGGTAGGCATGGTTTTCAAGGTATACCGTGGCTTTAAAAGGTCAGGGTTTCAAAACCATTAATCATTTTTACAGCAAAGAATTCAATTATTTATGTTCTGAGCTTGTTGAGCTGCAGGTTTAGGCTCACTTAAGGGACTTTTTTTGTAATTTATTGTATTATTTTAACACATTTACCAATGTTCCAAATATTCTGTGTTGTTTAAGAATAAAATAGATTGTGTTCAGTGGAAAAAAGGTGTTTTTCTTACCAGGCATTTCAAAATAAGTCATTTTAGAGCTTTAATTACAATATCAGGAAACTGTAAAACCACAATATTTTTGCTTAAGGTTATTGTAACGTCAGAATCTGATACTGGCCCATGCTTAGTCATCGGTGTATAAACCATGCAACACATGCAACCCCGCTCTGGGACTAATGAAGGATTATCTTATCTTACCTAAAAGCCGTATGATTGTTCAGTGTTTTATGACTCTATAAATTTTCCATTTTGTCTGTAAGAACAGTTTGATGGTCTGAAATTATGAATAGAAGCATCCAGAAAGCTGAAAAATCAAATATGAATGGTGATGTCCTGTTGTCACATCAAGCAACAAATGTTATTGAGCATAAAAAACAAGCTCCAACCATAAAATCTGATCAGGTTCCTCTGATACTTTTATCCTGGTCTTGGCTGTATGTGTATGTATGTATGTGTATGTGTCAACAGAGATTGCCACCATTGTGATTTTGTTAACACTAGGTTGCACAGAAAAGTGTCAGCTAACGAGGACAACAGATCTAAGTTTAGCAAAATGAAATGTAAGGTGCAGCAAACCCAAAATATAATGTCTCTTATCATCTCACAAGCTGAAAATCGTTACTGCTGAGACTTTCAATGCTTTGCTTTGCTCAGTATTTTGATATGAAAAACCTTTTTTTTAATTCAGCAAGATGGGATTATTAAGTAGCTAGAATATACAACAGTGTCAAGACTCAATAGAATTAATGCACTTAAATACAAACACAGTTGTTTGAGGAGTGCAAACAGTGTACTTTCAGCTTTAATCAGAGCAAACATACAGAGTACACCGTGCCTGTTACAGCACTCAAAGTATTTTAAACAAGGACTAAACTGATTAAAACGCGCTCTTGTTCATTTTAAGGTAAGAGGCCTCCTTAATTTATATATTTATTTTAAAAATACCTGTGTATGTGACAATTCTCAGTCTAATACATGTAAATCATGAATGTACTGTGCACAGATTAGAGGATATTTGTGTACATGCATGAAAAAAGGTGGCTGAGAGTATGTTTTTCAGCCGTAACAACAAAGAGGCACTCTGATTTTAAGGCTGCAAAGCTCAAATAAACGCAGGAACAAGCTTTTATTTTGGAGGGCAAAATGCAAACAAAAAAGTTTCCATTAGGACTTTCATAAGCCTTGATCTGAAGTCCTCTACAGGACTTCAGAGTGCTGATAAACAGCGCTAATAAAAGCTGGCTGCATTGTTTGTGCAGCACCCTGAATTATTCACTAATTTATTTGAAGGGCGTGTAGGTTTGGACACGTAAGCACTCCTTCATGTAGTGTGTTGTGTGTAGTGTGTAGTGTGTTTTTTTCCGTGTGGCAGATTCTGTAGATAACGTCTCTTTTATTTGACTCTTTGTTCCGTCAGCTGGTGAAGTTGATGGTGACGAGGGAAATTTCTCACCGAGCTGTTGTTTACACACGGGTGTAGGAGCTGTGAGATGTAATAATAGTTACCCACTCCCTGTGCTTGGTGACTATGGTGATAACAGCACGTAACTTGTGCCTATCACCTCTTCTGTTTTCTATATGTACATCATTTGTCTGGGCCCAGTTTGCTTGAGGTTTGTCGTCTGACTGCAGCGTAACGACGAGGAAGTAACAGACGAAGCAACAAACTGGTGACTTTCTAGGAAGATTTGAAAAGGATGAGCAGAGGAGAATCGGCTGCATGCCTCTGGGATTGGAGTCCAGCAGACTGTGACTAAAACATCCCCCACCCCACCCTCTCTCTGCTCTGCTCCTCTGCCTTGTAGACATCATATTTAACGTGAGAGGCCTTCGCCATCGTCATTGAAGGTCTCTGCTGCAGACTGCCAGTCTCTTCTCACCAGAGTTATCTCCACACAGGCCTTGGACTCTCTCTCTCTCTCTCTCTCTGTCAGACTTGTGCATGAGCGTTGACATCGGTCTAACCCGACATGCTGACATTTAAAAACAGCATCTGTATTGTTTTGATTGGACCGTAGCCACGCCTAGACCGAGGCAAAGGTCTGCCGGTGAAAAAAGGCCTGTGTTTATTCAGCTGTGTCTGCAAAAGACAATACTTCTTCTTCTTCTTCTTCTTCTTCTTCTTCAGGAGTGCATGTGTATATTTAGCATCTGTACCAACTTATTATCACAGCCAAGGAAGCATGATGACAGGCAGCTATTCTTACTCACTTGTTGAATCGCTGCATGCTTGCCCGTTGAGAGTAGAGCCTGGCTGATAATGAAATATCGAAGCCAACACCGATGTTGATATGTGAGAGTCGTGGTGTAACGATTCCCCAAATTTAGTTATTGTGAGGGTGGATGACCAAAATGTTCCCACACTCTGGTCTTGAATGTGACCAGGGGGTGTCTGCCATCTCAGGGTTATTATTCATCCTCGGATAATTAAACTTGGAGTGTGAGCACTCGATCGTGATTGGACCAAAACAATCATGTGACACATGCAGGGATGCAGGGATGATGTATTTTTGGAGGCCAGCCTGGAAGTTAGCATCACCCTGGTTCACTTGACAAAAAGCCAATGAGATTTTTTTCACTGGCTTTTGGATTATTGCAGAAAATAAACAGTTTTTTATAGATTGATAAATGTATTTGCACTTGTTTGTGTGTTTTCGTTCGCCTTGAGTTGCCTCTTGAGGGATAAATGAAAGTGCTTCATATTGAATTGGATGTCTAATGAAGAACAGAGTTAGCACAAAGCTAGCTTGGAGTGACACGTGTTATTAATCCATTTACTCAGTGGTTGATTTGCATCCTTAAACACTGACATATCACTGGCAGAGTATGTTGATGTAGTGTTGGCAGACAGATTAAATCATAGTGGATATTGTGTGTGTGTTGTCCTGGCTCGTTTCCACTGGTCTATTGTTTTCCAAAATGAGACCACATTTCCCAAAAGCCTGTTAATTCCTAATGCAGATTTATTATTCTTCTTTATGGCTTTTGTCTTGGTTGTTAACAGAGGTTGTTTAGATTTCATGAAGTCATTTTTTGTTGATGTCAGGTGGCGACATGTATGTACCAAACAAATTAAGATTATCCAGGGTTTATTTGTGTTTTACCCATGTGCTGCTGCCTTTTGTCGCTCCCAGATATTTCCTCACACACCTTGCGTCTCCTCTCTGTCTAATGAAAAATAAATGTGGAAGAGGAGAGAGAGATATCACTTTACCTCTGGCAGCTTCCCTGCAGGTTGGAGAGGAATGAGTGCAGTTTATTGCTGCACATTTATCCACTTCTGAAACTCCTGACCTTCGTAGATTACTGCTACACTGCTATAAGAAGATTCAATACCACACCATTACCACTTCAAAAACCCTGCCTTAAAGTCAGGCAGGGTTAATCAGAAACATCACTTTAGATACTAATACCAGACTCCATTGACAAAAACAGCAATTTTACTGGGCAGAACACAGGGAGTTGCTGGAATACTGCAGCCTTGATTGGTTAGTCTGCTTGTGTTATTTTGTGACTTTCAGTGGTGTATGAATACTTTACAGAAGTTAAAGTACCACACAATAGCACAAATAAACTAACCAATCAAGGCAGAGGTATTCCCGCAGGTCCCTGTGTTCTGCTTGGTAAAATTACTATTTTTGTCAATGGAGTTTGGCAGTGATGTAGAGCGATGTTTCTGATTAAACAACAAGATAACCCTGAGATAGATAAACCTGCCTGAATTTAAGGTTAGTAACAGTTCTTTTGAAGTGCTAGTAGCTTTTTGTAGTAGTGTAGCTGTTGTAATCTAGAGCATTGCCATATATCAGTACCAGACTCCATTGACAAAAACAGTAATTTTACCGAGCAGAACACAGGGAGCTGCTGGTATACCGCAGCCTCGATCGGTTAGTTTGTTTGTGTTATGGTGTGGTACTTTGACTTATGTAAAGCATTTAGACACTGAGAGTCACACAATAACACAAACAAACCAGCTGAACGAGGTAGTGGTATACCAGCAGCTCAGTGTATTCTGCTCAGTAAAATTACTGTTTTTGTCAATGGTGTTTGGTAGCGATATATAGCGATGTTTCTGGTTAAACGATAGGAACTTACTCTTTAATAAAAAGGTCTATGACGGTAGGAATCATCTCCATAACGTTGTCAGACACTTGTACAGTGAGAAAAAGCAACAAATCCCCATATTTGAAGAGCTGGAAGCAGTAAGTCTTTGTCATTTTTGTTTGACACGTGACTTTATCGATTGTCAAAACAGTTCCGCCTCTACCTTCAGCCTGTGTTTCACTAACAAAAGCAGTAAGGAGGCCAAGGTTCACAGCTCCTGCAGGATTGTGCAAGAGGAAAGTATTGGAGAAAGAAATAAAAAATAAGGAGCTAAAGAGGCTTATGAAGGTTTTTTTTCTGTTTTCTGTAACTTGTTTCACTCCCACCCTTCCTACTTCAGAATGAGGTCTCATTAGAGCAAGTAGAGGAGGAAGATTTGGGACAGAGGGTACAATTCATTGGGGAGAGGCTGACTTACTGAAGAGGAAAATCTTCTCTTTGCCTCCTCAGCTCTGAGACCGAGGGAGCAGACAGAGATGAAGGTGGGGAAGAAAAAAGAGTGAACACAAATTAGAAGTAAGACAGGCTGACCTTTTGAAAGTTAGTATTTTATCTGGGGGAAAGTCGCACTTTACATTCACATCGTCTTATATTTCCTCACGGCTCAGAGGGCCACCGAGCAGCTGGAGTGCAGTGCCTTGCTGAAGGGCATCTCAGCAGTATATTTACAAAGAGGGGAGCTGTGTCTCATTTATCTTGGCTCTCCTGGTCCTGTGGTGTTTCCAGAGCAGGAAGTTTTCTGGTCATGAGTTTGGTGTTTCAGCCTGGATCTCGATCACGTCGTCTTGTTGTTTTCCCCCCCAGCAGCTGGAACTGGATGTTTGCATCTGCAGTGTTTCCTCGCCCGATTCCTCTGCCGGCCAGCTACAGTAAACACCCGTCTCTCTCTGTATAGCTCGGGAAAAGGAATGGTGTGGGTTTGGCTCAGGGCTGGACTTTGTGGCTCGAGTGTCAGATTGAAATTTGAAGCAGTCAAATCGATGGGGAAAAGAGAGTGCAGAAAAGTCAAGCTGGCAGCTGCCAATTCAGGTTTCTTGTCTCCCATCCTTCCCTGTTTCTTTCTTCCTCACCGGTGAGTCGTAACCTTAGTTTTATCTCTCTCTCCTCCTCAGTCCACTGCACTCCTGAGGAGCCCTCACTGCTCTCTTCAGGCATTTCTTCTTCTCCGTTCTCTATTCCCCCGACTCCCACCCCTGCTCCCAGGTGCTCTGTGGGCATCAGTCGGCGAGCTCAGAGCCTCAGGGCGCTTTACGCACCAGCTATCATTAGAGGCTCTGTCAGAGAAAAAGTTAGGGGTTTCTTTTCAAAAAAAAAAAAAAATGAATAGCTGTGTTTATTCACCTCAATGTGGCATTTGGACCTGAGATGAATTGGCGCTCTGTGTTGGAGCAGAGGACGGGGACATTACAGTGTACCTCTGTATGTGGTGTGGATGCAAAAAAGTAAAAATGAATGCAGCAGAAATGCTTGCATAATATTGAATTTTTATAATTCTTGTGCATCTAAAGCTAAAATACCGATGCCACAGTTTGGCTGAAAACAAACAAGGTGATATGCATAATGGAGGCACGTCTGGTTTATGTTTAAGAGAGTGTTATTGTGTGCATTTGCTGGTTGGTTACTCTGGTGTCACTGCCACTGATAGTGAGTGCTTTGTCTGGTGTGTGTGTGCTGTAATTGTCTGTAATTACTTGCTGGTTTCCTGTTTACTCTGCAGGCTTCGTGCAGGTCGACTAGTCTGTTTGGTGCTTCACTTACTGTCAGTATTGGCCTCTTATCTACTAAACAATTGGATATTTACAAACCTAAAGCTGCATCATGTAAGAGAAGTTACATGCTTCTTTGAGTAGTGACCCAAAACTGCAGAACTGGCACCAAATACTTATTATTATTTGATCAGAGTTCCTTAATTTATGTCCTAAATGCATTAATATGCTGTTAGGGGGCTGTATGTGTTGAGATGGTTTCAAAAATAATTTTGAATATTTTGGTTAAACGTACTTGTAGAACTTTTTGTGATAAATAAGTAGGGGTGTAATAATTCTGAAACCGAGACTGAAACTGTGCTACAGACGTCTGAGCTCTCATTATGTACACTTGTTTTTAATTCGCAGTTAACACATTTTATCACAAAAGTATTGTTCTATATAAAGTTAGGTACGAGCTGTATATTTTATTTTTTTCGTCTTCCATCTGTGTGTGTCGTTTGCCTGTTTTGGTCCAAACATCATCGAGTGATCTACGCCTGTGGTAAATGTTTAATTGGCTCAAGATGAATAATAACCCAGAGACTGCAGACCTCCCTCCTGGGCACATTTAAGGCAGCAGTGTGGGAACATTTTGGTTACACCTCCCCCAAAAAACAAGGTCTGTCAGTCTCTGATTTGGAGAATCATTACACCCCTAAAAGACGTTATACCCCCATTTAGTCCAACAAAGTCCATTTCTTTCCTTATTGAAGTCTTTTTCTTCTTTTTTTTGGTACATTGCTGCATTTTATTTCTCTTGTTGATTTGATGGACGTCCCTGCACTAGACGCTAACAAGACAGG
Organism: Lates calcarifer; assembly: GCF_001640805.2. Taxonomy (NCBI): domain Eukaryota; kingdom Metazoa; phylum Chordata; class Actinopteri; family Centropomidae; genus Lates; species Lates calcarifer. The sequence goes on from NC_066845.1 coordinate 24,367,640, forward strand.
GACAAGGATAGTCTGCTGAAGCTTAGGATCAAAAACAGTTTCCTGAAAAGCGGCGAGTGAATGAGTCCAGATAAACATGACCGATGCACATGCTTTACTGTCTTATCTTGACATAATTAGAGTTTGCCTATTCAAAATAAAACATTCGCTGAACTTGGCTCGTCTCCTCTCCTTGTCGTGCACTTTGAGCCGGTTTATGAGAATAATTAAATCTTTCTGTCATTTGGAGTTGTGTGTCGTCTGTCGTCTGTGAGCAAAACTGTGAAGTACTGCGTTTATAAAACAGCTGTTATCTGTCACAGGAGATAGATTTCTTTTATTCACGCCTCCTCCTCCTCCTTCCACAGATCAGCGTCCTCCAGCCAGTGAAGAAGCCATGCTCATCTGGTCCCCTCATGGCCGTCACACGACCACCGTCTCCCTCCTCTGGCAGCCGCAGCTGATGTTCATCCTAGCCCTGGCTGCGCTGCTCTGCCCCCCGGGCTTAGTGACGGGTCAGGGGGAGAGCCAGACCCAGTCTCCTGCCCAGGTGCTCCAGGACCTGCTGGCCCGCTATGGAGACAACACCACCATCACGGTGCCCCAGCTGCGCTCTCTGCTGGCCCTCCTCAGCGAGGGTCAGGGTGAAGGTGGCGGAGACAGCAGCAGCCACGTGGCCGAGACGCCGACAACCACACCTCCCAAATCCAACAGCTCCAAGGTGAGAAGAACGTTTCCCTGTGTTGATTGTGGTTGGTATGACAGATGCTAAATGAATCTGTGTAGCCACATTTCACTTTATTATGCTCTGCCTACAAGTGTTAATTAATAAACATGGCGCTGGCACATCACATCACACACATCTGACATTTATTTACTTGCTGTAATGTGGGATTTCTTGTAAAACACTCTCACTGTCTAAATCAAACTCTAAAATGCTACTCCAGAAAAACGACCAGCCAGAAAATACGCAAAAAACATAGGCTAAGGTCTTCTGCTTCCTCAAATGTGGCAGTCGCATCCCCAACAAGACCTTAAACTGTCACACAAACATCCTAAAAAATATGTCCTCAACCGGCCGTGGTGGAGCTTCAGCCTCTGTATATTTGCAAGCACGTGTCTCGCATTTTACACCTCACTTTTGACATCAAAAATGTCATAATCCCAGTGTCTATATGAACTTTTTTGTTAGGTTTTTTCCGGACCATCGTCCATACATTTGACAAACTTGAACCAGGGATTTGTTGATCAGTTTGTTGACTCATTATCTCAACACTGTATGTGTTCATAAGCCTTCTACGGACTTGGTGCTGAATGCAAAGAGTTCACCTCGAGCTGTGCTTTTAAAGTCTTGTTTATAACTTTTACTTTTATTGCCTTCCTAATTACCCCTGACTTTGACCTCCAGCAGCAGCTGAGGCGGTTTCATCAAGAGTTTATCGGTTACTTGGAGCCATACAGAGTTAGAGGCAGTTCTAATTGGTTCTGGTTTCTTGTGCCTTGGGTCTGTGGTGTGTGTTGGCTCTGATCACTTTGTGCATCAGGAGAAAAATGAGGTTTTGAGGTGAGACAGAGCAGGTAAAAAATGACATGTGTTGCCGCTCAGTTTGACCACAGCTGGATTTTGGTTGATGGTGTATCATGCTGCCAGTGTTGGTCAATTCAAGTTTCTTTTGAGGTTCTCTTTCTTTTTCCCCCTTTTGTTTCTCAAAAAGAATAACTCATAGGCGTTGGGTTCAGGCAGGTTTTCCGTTCGTCCCTTTTAGATCAAAAACATTTACTTTTCTATAAAGGTTAAAGGGTTGTCCTGCATACATCTTATACCCAAAGTAACTGTCTTTATTCTCTAGGGATGGTACGATATACGATTTTATTGTCCTTCGCGATAAAAAAACACTCACAATAAGTTGATCCTAGTGAATTTCCATCATCAGGATAATTGTTAATATCCTCACGACTGACCTAAAAAAAAGCTATCAAGCCAACATACAGTCCTGTATCGATTTATACTGAATTGCCACAAGGGGGAGCCCTGCGTCTTTAGCCAGGTGACGTTAGCTATGTAGCTAAACAGCAAATATCTTCGCTGTCTCAGGCTAAAACGGAGCTGCGATCTTGGGTGAATTGACTGCAATTTACGACAGTTTATCCTTTAATGTTAACTGTAACCGGAACAGTTCAAATCAATTTAAGAATGTAAAGCATATTTTCATAATTATGGCAATAATATTGTTAATTGCAACTATTTCAGCCAGGATAATCGTAACATGGAATTTTCATATTGTCTCATGCCTACTTTATTTTAATTGACAGTAACAAAGAGCAATGATGGGAAGCTTGTTGACACTTGAGATGCCTTTACAAACCAGGGAGGTCACCATACTAGTAACTGAATAAATAAGTGGCGTGTGTGGTCCGTTGACAGGGAGCTGTTGAGTCATGGATTTATAAAACCTGTACAAACTGGTGCATATAAAGAGGATAGTGGATCAACCAAACATGACGAAACCAACAGAGACGAGCTTACTCTTTGCTCCATGTGAAATTCTTGTGGTTTCTCCTCTGTCCTGATGGGGTAGTGCCTCCGGCGGTGGCGGCGGCAGGGTGGGGGCCCCAGAGCCTCTGCACCACCCCTGAAGCAGAAGGGTAAATCCAGCTTTAGTCCTGTCTGGAAGAAGCAGGAGCCACCGGTGCCAGATAGCTGAAATATTTAACATATTTTCCATACTTAGTGTCGTAGTTGGTTCGCTCACTGACTCACTGATCTGCCTTTGAATTGAATAATTCTGAGTAATTACAAGGTAATAAACACCTCTGAGAATTTACTTAGAACATAGGGGAGAGTTGAGGACACGTGTAGCTTAGGTAACCTACAGGAGGAATGCTGTGTGTATCTACCTGAATGAATGTGACAATAGAAACAGGTAATGCCTGTCTCTGTACAGGTGTGTGACTCTCAGAAAAGAAGTAAAACTGCAACCTTTGGCCAACAACTATCACTGCTCTTCCCCCTTTAGTGACGCTGTCGAACTTTTCAGAGGCCGTTCTTCTTCACTGATCGTGTATTCGTTGCTGCCACAGTGGAAAGACCAATGTGTTGTTTGCTCACATAATCACTAAATACCATATTGAATGCGTTTCCTGCTGCTGTGACTGTACCTGAATTTTCGTGAGCATTTGGCAGAGTGATGAATCAGCTGTGATTATGTCGTGAGTCACTATCAAAAGCCTCACTTCTGTTTGATTCATCTTCACTTTTTATCCTCCAGGAAATGAAATTATAACTGGCTTCTGTGTCCCAATATAGGATTGATATATTTACCGTGGATACAGTTTCTCTTTTTCTCTCGTTTGAATGTGACCTTTGAGATGGGATTTCATAGTTTGACATTTCTGCATATGTATGTGTCCTGTTGGTATTTATTTTTTGTCCATTTCTTCATTGTTAGTAGACTTTTTAATACTTGTATTTTTAGCAGTTGTGTTTGAATCACCAGAAATCTTATGGCAAACAGCCAACAATGATTTAATCATCAGAAGACAACACACTGTATACAATATTTATCTTTTAGTTTGTTTTAGAGCTGATTCTTTTCATTCAGCTATTATTTTTTTGATTAATTAATGAATAAAGTATCTGAAAACAGTCAAAATTGCCCTCGCAACAGTGACCAGTAATCTAAAACCAAAAGATACTCAACTTACGATATATAAAACAGAGAAAAGCAGCAAATCTACATATTTTAGAAGCAAAAACCAGAGAATATTTGGTGCTTTTGCTTGGAAAAAGACCAATTAATCACTTCTCTGAATATCTTCAGATTTAATTTTCTGTCTTATCAACAAATCACTCAGTAGAGCTCTTACAAGGGGTCGACCAAACTGTTTCTTTCAGGACTGATGCTGATTACAATAAAGTAAAAATTTAAATATTGGTGCCAGAATTTCAATTAACACGATCTCCAACACAAAACTTTGTTGAAATGCCTTTAAGCTTATGTTTAATTAAGAGAGAACTTTTCAAAATTGTCTTAAAACAAATTAACAAATCAAAGTTACATCGCTTGGCATAAACACAACAGAAAACAAAAAATTTATTAATCAAATCAAACGTTATAATGTTAATGAATCTAAATATTAGTCTATTTAGTGCAGACAAAGGCAGCTCGGTTTTCTCTGTTAAACTTTAATTGCTCCTCCTGCTGGTTGCTGCCAGGCAGTGAAAATCATTATATTGCTTCAAGACACGCATCAAAACTCTTAGTAATCGGTAATCGATCATCAAACAGTTGCGTCCATCCCTAATCTAAACTGCACACAAACAACAAGGTAACTCCCCTCTTCTTTCTTTCTCTAACTGACGACTCGTTATGTTTCCATCTCCAGTGCTTGCCCGCAGACACGTTGGCCATTTACAGCATCAGCGAGCAGTCACGGCTGGACGGGCAGCATTTGAAGGAGCTGTGCCCCACCATGCTGCAGCAGCTGGACGCCGGCACCTGCAAGAATCAGAAAGAGGAGACGCTGAGCAGCGGGCCCAGGCCGTCAGACGCTGAAGGTGAGCGCTGACTTGTTACTGTGTTGTCTGCTCTGATCTGCATCTGTATATTTGCATTATATAGGCCATAAACTGATATTTTTCTCCTGTTACTGTGAGTATATTTAGTCTTTTTACAGCCATTTTGTCAGACGAATGAAAACCAAAAGCAACGTGACCTCGAAAACGGATTTCTTCATCAGATCTGAGCTCCAAATGTGTGTTTTGTTGCTCAGAGATAGTCATATCACAATGTCCCCTAAGGATATCAAAGCTAAAATAAGCACACACAAAGCTTAGCCAAGGCTCAGATTGCATTTCTTAGTTTGACCAACACATCCTTCAGTCAGCAAAACCAGCACAAAGCAGAGATCTCTTCCAGGTATAAAGACAGTCCAGACCGGGGAGTATCTCAGCGACAAACTGCTTCTCTTTCCTCGGCTGCTGACCCATTGTAACTCCATACAGGCTGCTGAACGTACACACCCAGCATGACGTCCTTGAGAGCCACCGGAAGCCATGTTGGCATCCAAGTTTTGGAAATGTGCTGTGTTGTTTAACAAGCCTTAAAGTTCTCTCCGAATCGAAGCGAAACTCAGCTTTGAATTAAAAAAAAAAAAAAAAAAAAAAAAAAAAAACCCAGTTAATTACAGACTCGGAAAAGCTGATGACCTTAAGTGATCCTCTGCCCTCGAGGCTGCGCTGAAATCCAAAAAGCAGCACAACTTCAGTTTCTACTAGGAGAGAAATAACAGCTCCTGTTATGTGTGATGACTGCGGGCATCAATCTTCATCGTCCTCTCTAACTAACGACATTGTGCTAAGCTAGCTCACCACTATCAGCTCTTACTTTTAACCCAGTTTATCTTATCCTCAGCAGGTGGAGGAGAAATGGTTTCCAGGCCCACAGCTCTGGCTCTGTCTCCTCTAACATCTCTCTCTCTCCACTGACAAATTTGTTTTCCCTTATCATCCACTCATATGCCCTCAGCTCATCTCACACTTGCCCCAGTAGGCAGCTTATTTTGGCTCGTGAGCTGTTTTTCTTTGCCTAGGCTGTGCCGATCTGCCAGCAGCAGGGAGGCAGATGCCATGGAAATTCATCTCCACTGCAGATCTTTTCTTTTCTCATTATCAAAACCTAACACTATTACGGCTTTTCCAGGGATGAAATCAAACCTGTCCCTCCCTTAACTAGCTCCCTTGTGGCTGTTTTAATGTCCCTGATGATGATTTAGTTGTGTCCTCTCCTACCCCTGCCCTTGGCCTCATGCCTAGCAGCTTTCTTCAGATGGTCTTTGAGTGCTTGTCAGCAGAACCACTGCACATTATCATCCTGTCCCTGCAGACTGGCTGCTTTCCAGTGGCCTTAAAAAAACTGTTTTGGTTTTTACCTCTTGTGAAGTAAAGCACTCAAGGTTCCTGTAACATGAATAGCTTTAGGCCAAGACTGCTTTCCCTCCCTTGGAGAGTTATGTTCAGAGAGAGGAAGTGTTTTGTCCCAAGGTTGAGTCCTGGGGCTTGTTCTTTTCTGTGTTTACATGCTGCCACAAGGTTATTTCTTTTGCAAACATGGAATGTGCTTTCACTGCTATGTGAATGACACACAGCTCTGTACCTCGTCCAATCTGTAACCTTGCATTTCAGAAATAAGCGAATGAATGGCTCTGAATTTCTGGTGTTGAATTAGGACAAAACAGATTAAGAACCTCATTTAGCGGCTTAGCGCTGTGGCTAAGGATCTAGAGATCATTTTTGATCGCAATTAAAATTTGTTTGCTCACTTCTCGTGCCTTTGCTTACATTATTAAATGTTTGTTTAACTCGTGATTTGAGTTGTGCCCACATCCGCTGTCACCACCAACCCTCCTCTTCTAGTTTTATTTCCTGTCTTCCTCTGTCACGCCAGAGAACTGATCATTAATCTCTCAGAACCTAACTTTATTTTTCCCACAGGTGGTGCAGCCTCAGACAAAACTGTGCCAAAAACCTTTATCTAATGTCCACTATCCTTATTTTTTGTGTCTCCAGGTGTGGATTAAGGCTGTTGTTCCCAGCCTTTTCAGCTTGTGACCTAAAAACAAGTTGCATATGTCTGATTTCAACCAAAGAATGTTTAGTTTTTAGAGGCTAGAAGAGGTGAAACTGTAAATATATAGACTTAAATATAGAGACAAGTCAGAAAAATAGACATGATCTATGTAGCAGAAATGTTTCCTATCTAGTTAATCATCTTGTCACACCCTCCAGATTTGTTTTTACACCCAAACCAGAGGTTGCGGAACCACTAAGTTTCCTGGATTTTTGAGCCTGGGCCTTCCTCCATGTTTTTTGGTGGACCTGCTAAACATCTGGTTCTGGTTCTGGGTACACCGTTGTTGTTCAATACTGCACCAATTGCAAAGATGTTTGTCCTGGAAAATCCTGGAATGATCCTTTAAGACACTTGCGAACTGCCCCATTGCAGTAAATTCTGTTTTTGAATGGACAGAGCTCAGTTTTAAGAATTAGATTATTATAAATCATGTCAAACACATGTTGGTTTGTTGCATTTAAGTGCAGCTGATGCAGATAAAATGCCATGAGATTAGTGTTTGATTTTAGATATCGGAATTTAACATTGCATATATTTGATCTCAGTATTTTTGTGTTGACAGAAAAAGTGTTGCTGCAGTTGCAGCTGCATTACCACACATTATTGTGTTAACGTTACACCTCTTTCTTCCATCCGACCTTCCTGTCGCTCCCACCTCCTCCTCCTCCTCAGTGTGGGGCTTTTCTTTCCTGAGTGTGACTGTGATCAATCTCTTCTCCCTGACCGGAGTCTTCATCGTGCCCCTGATGAGGACGCGTTACATGAAATACGCACTCTCCTTTTTCATCGCTCTTGCCATTGGCACGCTGCTGTCCACTGCCATCCTGCAGCTCCTGCCAGAGGTTTGCCATCCATCCACACACCTCTCCATCCACACCGTCTTCTACACATCCTCTCACATCTCGCAAACTTTGCTGAAAACATTTCTAGTGTCACACAGCTGCTTGGAAAACTCACGCACCTTTGGCCAACTCACGCCTTTGCCCTGTGGTCTTTTCCTTCCTGCCTTTTTTTTGCTCTATGGTTTTCACGGGCTTGTTTTGCTCTTATAGATCATCTGGTGGTGTGTTTATGTGCATGTGTGCATGTGTGTGTGCTCTGTATTTGTCTTCCTGGCATTAAGATCCAGGCCAGCAATGAGGTTTTTCTTGGAAATAGAAAGTACAGTTCTCTCCTCCGCCGCTTCAGCAGCTTTCACTCACTGATTTTTGGCTCACAGCAATTCATAAATCTCTGTTTGTGAAAGACAGTCCTGGAGAAATGGAGCGCGACACCGTTAAAACGTCCTTCAAACAGAAATGTGACCCCCTCGTTAGCGGTGCTCCTTCTGCTGCTGTTGGGCTATTTAAAGTTCATTTGCCCCCCTTTGTGTCTGCAGTCATGGCTAGTGTTTACCTCGAGGCTAGGACAGTGGTTCACCCGAGTGGACTACAACAGAGTATCTGTGTGTGTGTGTGAGAGAGATTTCAGTGATTTCAGTTTAATTACACCCTCTTTCTTAACAAAAGAAATGCATGGGGGTTCAAATGCTGCATCAGAGGATCTTCACATGCAGCTGGAAGGTGGTTTCACTTCTGTTTTCAGTGGAAAATGACTGTTGTCTCTGTTGATTTCACTCCATTCTTCCTTTCTTTTCAGGGGGATAACTGGTTGGTGTTCTCTAATTTCTTTTGATCCCTACCCTGTTAATTAATCTGATAAAATCATTTCTGAACTAACTACCTATTTTTTTCTTCACCTTTCCCCTTCCCTTTCTTTTTCCTTTTTTTTTTCTCCCGTCCTCTCCCGTCGGATCAGTGTGGGGTTATGGGATCCTGTGTGTGACGCTGATCTCTCTGTGCTCGCTGGTCGGGGCGAGCGTGGTGCCCTTCATGAAGAAAACCTTTTACAAGCGACTGCTGCTCTACTTCATAGCCCTGGCCATTGGCACGCTCTACTCCAACGCCCTGTTTCAGCTCATCCCAGAGGTAGTGTCGATGCTGCTGTGACTCACTTAGCAGCTCCCTCACGGTGCAGACCTGCTATGTGGTTTCCACAAAGAGCATTGATTTTACATATTGAGAAAAACTCTGGAAAAGAACTGATGATATATGATATAAATAGAGTGATATGCTTTAATTTACAGCCACAGTAACACCATAAGTTGAACTGAACTCTGAGTAAACTCTCCTCTGTAAGTATGGAGACGTTTTTGTTGGTTTAAAAAAGGTTTAAGTTTGGGATGTCTTTCTGAGAGAACCTGTCAAATCAGATTTGTTCAAATCTGCAAGAATTTCAAAATAAAATTAAAATGAACAAGCTTACAACCCCTGACAAAACAGAATACAGTCTAAGGGCCTTTTCCTTTGTAGCGCAATGCGAATATAGAATGTGAAAGTGTCGCTTTTTTGCCGTGTAATATTTGCATTCTGTGTGAAAGCACTCACAACAAAAACAGTTCAGCTGTGAAAAACAGTTTGAGAAAATAAACAGACGTGCAAATGAATTGCAACTTATTAATTATCTTGGAATTCAGTGGAGAAAATGTTCTACAGATGAAATAACCAGTTGAAAATCAGTGAGATCAATAACCTGAATAAACTAACTTCATCAGGTTGATGCAGAAAATGTCAGATTTTCAGCATCGCTTGGAAAGTTTTAATACAACCAAAAATATTAAAGAGATACCTGAGTAGAAAGTAAACAAATCTACTGTATACATCAAAATATTAACTGATCCTTCCACTCAGAGGTTTTCCTTTAACTGATCAGCAGTTGATTAAAGTTTATTGATTGCAAATTCAAGTGTTTAAAAAACACTAAAGCACATTTGTGAATAACAAATTAAACCGTCTTAGCTGATCCAGTGACCTATTTATCGTCTGACAAGAGGTAAGACCACAGAGGAAACGTTTTGTTCACCCGACACAAAAACACCCACAGTTTCTCTACAAAACAGGGATGGCATTTGTGGGATTCTTGTTCTGAATCGATCGTCATTTTCGATCTTTGTCATCAGTTTTAGATTAAAAATATAGATATAAAAACACAGTGAACCTATAGATCTGCTTTTCACCAAACCCACAGAATACTAATTAAGATATAATCCAGTTTCAACAGCAGATTATAATCTTGATTTATGCAGGTAACTCATTTACATGAAGTGTAATAGGTCATCTTACTGAAGGAGGCTTAGGTACATGTAAACACACTGAAATGCAAAGTCAGCCCCCACATCCAGAGCAGCAAAACCACAAATGTAAGCAATCCTCCACTACTTTTTAAAATGCCGTCTAGACGGTGTGCACACCCATTGTTGCCAGGTTGCAGCTGTTGTGTAATTCACCTAGCATCAGCAGTAAGAAAAAAAATAAGTGTATACCTTGGAGGTGAAGTGATTTTGATTTATTTGTGTCTGCAAGAGGGGAGACGATTACGTAACTCAGACACGTCTCTCTGGTTAGAGGATGCTGTGAAATATCGCTGCAGTCTCTTAAAACGACATCGGCTTTAGTTGATGATCATAAAACGAGGGACAAAAGAAAAACCATCCAAAAACAGCAGCGTTAACTTTTCCGTAAAGATAAAATTGACAACATTAAATTTCGCTCTTGTCTCCAGGCAGCTGGCTATACAGCGTTCTCACCAACCACTAATTATTCACTCCCAGAACCTGCTAAATCCTGATCCTCACCTGAGACAGTTGTTTGAAACAACACCTCATTTCAAAAATATGCAGAGTTAATGATGTCAGGCAGCAGTGATGCTAACGTCGTCTTCTCTCCTGCATGCTAGGCCTTCGGTTTTGACCCCATGGTGGATTTCTACGTGTCCAAATCTGCGGTGGTGTTCGGAGGCTTTTACCTCTTCTTCTTCACAGAGAAAGTCCTCAAAGTGCTTCTCAAACAGAAACATGGGGTGAGTACAGAGCGAGGATGATGTGAAGTTTGCCTTTCTTATTTGGTACAGATGGTGGAAAAGACCGAAAACTTGCTGCCATAAAGGTAAAACAGATTAAATATAGTGCAGAAGTTTTGTGTCCCTGACTTAGTGATGTTGAGATCAGGGCTCCGTGGAGACCATACCATCTTCTTTATGACCCTGGCTGTGTGTTTTTTGGCTCGTTGTCATGCCGCAGAGTGAATCTGGGACCGATCAGACGCCTCCCTGGTGATAAATAAGGATCACAAAGACCAAACACAAAATGACTGCAAACAACCTTGGTTTCAGTCGACCATCAGGGATAGACAAAAGAAATTAACATGCGTAGGACTGAGTCAACATCTCTGTCATAGTCTCAACAAAACTGTACTTTGTGAGCCTCACAGAGTCGGTATTTATGGCTGGGTTGAACAGCTTGTGTCTAAGGTCAGTGCACAGAGACACAACCCAGTGTGACGGGCGTAAAACTAGGACTCAAAAACAGAGGAGGGCCTGATGTGGTGTCTTGACTTTTCCACTCCAAAAATCACACCTTTATGAGAGAGATTCTGTGAGAGACAAAGAAGATCAGGGCCTTTTTTTATTTCTCACACATGGTTTCTGATGTTGAAACCACAATCACGCTATTGCAGAGAATAGTTTTCTGATATCATACTGTATATCACAGTATGGCAAATGTGTGAAAAAAGCCACATGTAAAATGAACAAATTGTGTTTAATAAAATCTGCATTTCCCTTGTTTTGCGTTGCATCAGCAAGGGCTGCAACTACCAGTTATTTTCATTATTATTTAATCTGCTAACTTGATATATACCCTTTAATTATTCCCACATTTTAAACTAATCTGAGTTAAACCCAAATATATTCTGTTTATTACTAAATAGGACAAATTAAAGCATCACATCCTGATATTTGAGAAGCTGGAACCAGCAAATATCAGATGAATTGATTAAAATAATGTTAAAGGCCCTATGGAAGGAGACAAAGGCAAATATAACAGGGAAAATTACAAATATGTACATGAAAATAAAAGTAAGTAAAAACCAATAATAGAAACAGGAATTAAAAGCAGCTTTATACAAGCAGTGATTTAAACCAGGGCAGGATTTTCATCTAAAGTAAGCATTCTCCCCGTCGGGGAATCGAACCCCGGTCTTCCACGTGACAGGCGGAGATACTGTCCACTATACTAACGAGGAGAGACCTTCCCTGACCGGGAATCGAACCCGGGCCGCGGCGGTGAGCGCCGAATCCTAACCACTAGACCACCAGGGACCTGTGTCTTTGCTGTGGTACAAGACGGAGGAGGGTGGGATCTTTGGATTTCCACAAAATTTGCCAAATTTTGCGACATTGTTTTAACATCCAGCAAGTCACAAAACATTCGACAACAGCCAGAAAGTCGCAAAACTGTACAATAACTCCCCGTCGGGGAATCGAACCCCGGTCTTCCGCGTGACAGGCGGAGATACTGTCCACTATACTAACGAGGAGAGACGTTCACTGGTAGCGCCGAATCCTGACCACTAGACACTAAGTTGATACTTGCGCTGTTAACAGGGCTCAGTACATTAGTATTTGAGAAAAATCAATTTATGCAAAGATGATTTAGGACGCAGGTTCTCCACCTGGAAGTCGAGATCCCCTAAGAAGTCTTGAAATGATTAATGGGACAGCACCAGAGTAGAATAATGTTCTTCCTCTCAAATTAGATTTTGACTTTGCTGACTCTACAGCAACTTTCAGTAGATGTAGAATAACTTAAACTAACCTTACTTAAATTAAACCTACTTTCTCCATTGTCCTCTGTTTCTTTAACTTAACAAATATTTATTTAACTTAACAAACTAAACCACAGTGTCATTGTCATCAGGCAGCCGGGTGTTTCCACGGATAAGTATTTGCTCAGGACATCATCGTCATCGTCATCATGACGTGCAATTAAGTTGTTCCTTTTCTTTATCTGTTCATCAGCAGCAGGTTTAACCAGCCGGACAGGATGTTAGCGCTTCAGTAACAGACGCTCATTTGAATTGTGAATTATATCTTTATAACGAGATGATAACGATGCCTGAGAGGTTGTTTGTAATACTTTTGTTTGATGAAGGCCTTACACAGTCTTTATATGCACAGACGTGACTGCAGTGTTTGTCTTTTTCATGCATCAGAGCCAGAGGTGCTAGTGATTCAAGTTCACAGACTTCAGGAGTTTGCATAAACGTAGCACACACCCCTCTGTAGTAAGCTAGCTTCTGCCTGTACTCCAGAATACATGTGACTTACATGTGTTCATTCATTCACTCAGAGTGGATTTGACCTTTACCCTTCATCAATGCTTTATGTTTTATGCTGAATTCTTTTAATGGGTTAAACAATTTGGACAGTAGTTTGATCATTTGAGTAATTTATCAGGTAAAAACGTGACCCAGCTTGTGGACATTTTACCCAATTAATTAATGATCAGTTAAGTCCTAATAATATATAAATTAATGAATAATGGAAATGGTCATCGCCTGCAACTGTAACTGTAATCCGTCTGTTCAGGATTTATTAGTTGCTCCGTGCAGCACACTTTTACTGAATTCATGTATCAATGACAGAGTCTCTTTTTCATTTTAGTTCATGGCTTTGTTTCACTGATTCACTACAATCCTGGTTCCTGCCTATACTGTATGTAGAGTAATGTATTCATCACTGTGTTAAATGTACATATGTTTCCTCTATAAAAATGGGAAGTGGACTCTTCCTTCATGCCCTGTTTTTGGTTCTTTTCCACTTAGCAACCACACCTAACTGTAGTAGTAATAGTGTCTGTGTCAGCAATTTTAAGTTTTATTTATATTTATTTTAACATTTGTAAAGGTACAGCAGTGTTTCAACTCTTGATTAAATCCTCAAACTATCTTGGTTTATCTTACAAACTGCAGACATTAACTCAGCCTCACTGCTCATTCACAAAAAGCAGCAGTTGGTAATGTAGGTGGGTGATTGTGGGACAGTTGCTCCACCTTGTGGTGACTCGTCTTTGAGCCATATGGTCCCAGCCAACCCTAATTAGCAGCTAACACCTTGACCTGCTGATCCAATTACAGACGCTCCTTGAATCACAGACATCGCAGCTGTCAGCTTCTACATTTCATGGCAAAACAGCCTATTAACATCTCCCAAGTCTGTCAGTGTAAACTCATGTTTAAAATGTTGGGTGAGGGGGTTGTTTTAATGGCCACTTAAAGGTCAGGATACTGGCTCTGGTGAGGTGTCTCTGAGTGGATTTGTAGATGTAGGTCACGCTTAGAGTCACTGTTTTTACTAAAAACTTTAATAAAAAGTCACATGGTATCTTGTAGGGCTTTTTGGTTTCTGTTTGAAGAACTCAACCTTGGAGCTCCGTTAAATTTTACCTGCACAGACTTTTAAGCTGTTGTGTAGTCCTAATGGAGACGATAAAACAACATTCCCAAGAGGAAGTAGTAGAACAAGATGCTCTAATGGGACAAATGCAGATCAGGGCACAAAATTTCCTCTCTGCTCTTCTGCTTATTAATTCACCAAATTTCAAGGTTATTTCATTTGTCAGGAAGGAAATTTCCACCAGAGATCGATCTGTCAAAATCTGTTATTTATTGATCGTGATATCTGTTTTCTCGCTGTCTCTCAGGGCCACGGCCACAGTCATTACCCCGGAGCAGATCGTTACTCGACACCCGACGCAGACCTGGAGGAGGGTGAGAAGGAAAAGCTGCAGCAGAATGGAGAAGCCAGCAGTCTGGCTCTGGGCAAGGTGGACGCAGGGGAGGGCGAGCTTATGCTCAGCCCTGCACAGACACCACAGGTAGGATTCAGGGGTGGGGCAGGGGATGGAGGAGGGCGGGATCTTCAACAGATTTTATGCAGCACATTTCCACAAATTTTGCGGCATTTTTTAAACATCCAGAAAGTCACAAATATAAGGGATCTTTGTATTTTTACAAAATTAGCAAAAAAAATTTGTGGCACATTTGAAACAATGTTAGAACAAACCAGAAAGTGCAAAGGCACATTCGACAACATCCAGAAAGTCGCAAAACTGTACAATAACTCCCCGTCGGGGAATCGAACCCCGGTCTTCCGCGTGACAGGCGGAGATACTGTCCACTATACTAACGAGGAGAGACATTCCCTGACCGGGAATCGAACCCGGGCCGCGGCGGTGAGAGCGCCGAATCCTAACCACTAGACCACCAGGGACCTGTGTTTTTGCTGTGGTACAAGACGGAGGAGGGTGGGATCTTTGGATTTCCACAAAATTTGCCAAATTTTGCGACATTGTTTTAACATCCAGCAAGTCACAAAAGTAAGGGATCTTTGTATTTTCACAAAATTAGCCAAAAGATTTGCGGCACATTCGACAACAGCCAGAAAGTCGCAAAACTGTACAATAACTCCCCGTCGGGGAATCGAACCCCGGTCTTCCGCGTGACAGGCGGAGATACTGTCCACTATACTAACGAGGAGAGACATTCCCTGACCGGGAATCGAACCCGGGCCGCGGCGGTGAGAGCGCCGAATCCTAACCACTAGACCACCAGGGACCTGTGTCTTTGCTGTGGTACAAGACGGAGGAGGGTGGGATCTTTGGATTTCCACAAAATTTGCCAAATTTTGCGACATTGTTTTAACATCCAGCAAGTCACAAAAGTAAGGGATCTTTGTATTTTCACAAAATTAGCCAAAAGATTTGCGGCACATTCGACAACAGCCAGAAAGTCGCAAAACTGTACAATAACTCCCCGTCGGGGAATCGAACCCCGGTCTTCCGCGTGACAGGCGGAGATACTGTCCACTATACTAACGAGGAGAGACGTTCACTCGGAGCACCGAATCCTGACCACTAGACACTAAGTTGATACTTGCGCTGTTAACAGGGCTCAGTACATTAGTATTTGAGGGTGGTGAGAGCGCCGAATCCTACCCACTAGACCACCAGGGACCTGTTTCTTAGCTGTAGTACAAGACTATTTCAGAAAAGTAGGTTGAAGCTGGAAGAGCATGTGATCTTCAAAAAATTATACAGAACCATACAATAACTCCCCGTCGGGGAATCGAACCCCGGTCTTCCGCGTGACAGGCGGAGATACTGTCCACTATACTAACGAGGAGAGACATTCCCTGACCGGGAATTGAACCCAGGCCACGGCGGTGAGAGCGCCGAATCCTAACCACTAGACCACCAGGGACCTGTGTCTTTGCTGTGGTACAAGACGGAGGAGGGTGGGATCTTTGGATTTCCACAAAATTTGCCAAATTTTGCGACATTGTTTTAACATCCAGCAAGTCACAAAAGTAAGGGATCTTTGTATTTTCACAAAATTAGCCAAAAGATTTGCGGCACATTCGACAACAGCCAGAAAGTCGCAAAACTGTACAATAACTCCCCGTCGGGGAATCGAACCCCGGTCTTCCGCGTGACAGGCGGAGATACTGTCCACTATACTAACGAGGAGAGACATTCCCTGACCGGGAATTGAACCCAGGCCACGGCGGTGAGAGCGCCGAATCCTAACCACTAGACCACCAGGGACCTGTGTCTTTGCTGTGGTACAAGACGGAGGAGGGTGGGATCTTTGGATTTCCACAAAATTTGCCAAATTTTGCGACATTGTTTTAACATCCAGCAAGTCACAAAAGTAAGGGATCTTTGTATTTTCACAAAATTAGCCAAAAGATTTGCGGCACATTCGACAACAGCCAGAAAGTCGCAAAACTGTACAATAACTCCCCGTCGGGGAATCGAACCCCGGTCTTCCGCGTGACAGGCGGAGATACTGTCCACTATACTAACGAGGAGAGACATTCCCTGACCGGGAATTGAACCCAGGCCACGGCGGTGAGAGCGCCGAATCCTAACCACTAGACCACCAGGGACCTGATTAGGAATCGAACCCAGTCGAGATCCTCTAAGAGGTCACAAGAATATTGAGAGGCCAGTGTAGACTGAAAATAACGTTCTTCTCTGTTCTTGTTAAATACTGGACAGATTCACCAACTCTTTAACTCTTGAATGCTTATTTAGATGATATGAACTAAGAGAAAGAAAAGAAAACAACATCATCTGCATAGAGATTGAGAACTACTCATTTTAGATGCACCTAGTAATTCCTCAAAAAAATCATGATATTAAGCATTTAAATTCTGTGATTGTAACCCAGTTATCAACTAAATTAGTGAACACATCCTTGTTGATATGGTATTTGCATGTTGCCGCTTTCTGTGTCCATATTTACCTCTAACTGGTGTTTGGCACTCTGTTCATCCAGGACTCTCAGAGCCCAGACAGCGGGGGCCGGTCTGGAAGCAGTGGCGGTGGATGCTATTGGCTGAAGGGGACGACCTATTCCGACATCGGCACACTGGCCTGGATGATCACGCTAAGCGATGGTCTGCACAACTTCATCGACGGCTTGGCCATCGGCGCCTCCTTCACCGCCTCTGTCTTCCAAGGCATCAGCACCTCCGTGGCCATCCTGTGTGAGGAGTTTCCCCACGAGCTGGGTGAGTCGGGCTGGGATTTTCTGCAGCAGACAGCAACGTTGATTAATACTTTGAAAAATCAGTGCTTGGCAAAAATCTACAATTGCCCTTCTATCTATTTTTCTGTTACCAGGAGACTTTGTGATCCTGCTGAACGCTGGCATGAGCATACAGCAGGCTATGTTCTTTAATTTCCTGTCGGCCTGTTGCTGTTACCTGGGCATGGGCTTCGGCATCCTGGCCGGAAACAGCTTCTCACCCAACTGGATCTTCGCCCTGGCAGGAGGAATGTTCCTCTACATCGCTCTGGCAGACATGGTCAGTGTTTGGGAAAAGGGATGAGGTCAACACAGACGGGTGTGGTTGTTGTTACAGTCTCATAATACAGACGAGTACTGTGAGATCTAACAAGGCCTCATGTCAGTTACCAACACTGGTAATGGGTCCATGTGTGTTTATAATTACATTTAACTATTAACTCAAAGAACATCTCTGGTATCTATGAGCCTGGACCTTATTCTCCCTTGATTTTGGGTGTAAATGATTGATAGGGAACCTATACCTGGCAACTGTAAACAGCTGCCACAGTGTAATTCAATAGGCAATCGTCCACTAAAGTGCTTGTTTTTGTCAGTGGAGTTTGGTAGAGATGTTTAAGAGTCTCTCTTTAATAAAGTTCCCCTTCAGTGTGAAGCAGAGCAGCAGAGGAGAATCTTAAAGAGTTCCTTCTCTTTCTTTTTTTATGTGTTTCAGTTCCCGGAGATGAATGAGGTGAGTCGCGAGGAAGAGGACGCGGGCGGCAGCAGCTTCCTCCTCACCTTTGCCATCCAAAACGCCGGCCTGCTCACCGGCTTCGCCATCATGCTCCTCCTCACCACCTACTCCGGGCAGATCCAGCTGGGCTAGCAGCAGACTCCAGCTCTGACCATCAGGAACTGGGACGTCGGCTAGTTTGTGCCGGTGGAAACTAGAGAAAGTGAGGAAGGGAGGCCGAATTTTTTTTTTTCTCTTTATCTTCTTAAATTTTCAGGACCCCGGAATTTGGGAAGTTTCAGTGCGGCAGGTACGCACACTCCATATTTGAGTAGCTGCTTTTTTTTTGCGGTTCCCACATGCAGTAGATGCCAGACAGAGTCTTTATTCAACGTTTTCCTGACAGCTAAAAGTCCCAACTGAAACAGCGTTCAGCTTAGAAAGACGACATAAAGACGTGCTGGACATGAACTGATGTGCAATACTCACCCAGTCACCCAAACTGCTCCCTGTTCCCCAGACTACTGATCAGCCATTTTGGCTCCTTGCTCTTATTCCCTCTCTCCTCTCCTGTTCTTCCCTCAGTGGGGAGCCTGCTGAGATTCATTACATGCAGAGTATTTATATCACTAATCCTCTGTGCCCACAGTACTTCCTCAGGAGGTGGGAAAAGCACAATCAGGTAACAGCAGCTGTATTATTATTGACATCCTCGAGTCTTTATCCTTCTGTTCCATATCCCTCCTCCGCCTTCCTTTTGTTCCCATTCCATACCAAAAACAATTTATTATGGACCTGAGCTGGAATTTTAATCAGACATCAAACTGACTTTCGGCTGGACTTTGTTGTTTGTGTGTTAATGTTATATTTTTTTACACATGTAAAAAAACAAAAAAAAAAACGATCAGAACTTTTGAAGACCAAATATGGGCAGACCATTGCGAATGGTGAAGGGCTACACAGTGACGATAGGAAGGGCACACTTCATCCTCCCTGAGTGTGGACTCGTCTGCACCCTCGACACGCAGTTAGAAGTTCCTGAAGAAGCCTGGGTCGTCTCTGTGAAGTGACACAAAGTCCAGAGTTTTGCTTTTTTTGTGGCTTTATCCAGATTAGACGCAGCAACAACATCCAGCGTCCACAGCAGCATTTCTCCAGAGTTAACCATCTGTGCCCTTCATTGATACAGCATTGAATAGTTTTAGCTTCTTTTTTTTTTAATGGTCTTCGCACATCCCATGGACTACTTTTCCCAGAGTTCTCTATTCTTTTACAGTCTAGTCATAGGTTTAATACTGCAAGCTGAATCCTTTAAGCACGCACACTTCGCCTGCTGGACTGGTTTGTTTATCCATGTTGATAACGACAGAAAAATTTGATTTATATACTGTATTTAGTCACTTAGGTTGTTCTCTTTCAGTTACACTATATGGCCAAAAGTTTATAGACACTTAATGTTTTTTAAACAGTTATGGACTGCACTTATTCAGTGCTTTTCTCATCTTATCGATCACTCAAAGCCCCAAAAATCATATAAAATGAATATTTAAAATGTTAATTCAATGAAAGATAATATAAACCAGACTAAAAGCAGAAGGCATGACCAAACTTCAGAGTTTTACATAAGTTAAAGGAGCCGGGGATCGAACCTCAGACCCTCTGATAAGTGGAATACCCAGTGATCTTTGAAGAACCAATGGGATCAGTTAAAAACACTTAATGCAGTTGTGATGGTATTTCCAGTCATCAAAGACTCAAAAAACTTTTTAAAAACTTATTTGAAATCAACTCAGCACTTTTTGTGACAAACAAACAAATAAACAAACAATCCCAGCTGTTTATACCTAAAGTAAAAAGAAAAGACCCATTTTTCTCTTCAAACTTTGCTTCTGTGACCTGGGTAATGTCCCTGAGGGACACTGAGAGGAATAAGGTGAGAATACACTGGACTTTGAACGCTGCTGCCAGTATAAATAGATGTAAATCTTTATTCATACGTTGTTTTATTCAGACTTTATGTAAATAAAAATGTGTGAATTTGCCCGTTTTTACATAGAAAACAAGTTAATTTCTAAATTTCATTTTCCAGGTCACAAAAGAAAAGTTTGAAGGGAACACAGATCACGTTCTATAAGCAATTAAGAAATAACACTATCCAGGAACAGTTATTAGCTGCACCCTTAGAAAACAGTGAGTTTCCAACTTGTGGCAGCGGTTTAACAGAACATCTTTTCCTGATTTAACATGACAGTGCCCCAGATGCTAATGCTAACAATTTGGAATAAGCTGTATCATATAACTTTGGCCATGTAGTGTAATTTAAACCTAATTGAAACAAGTGAAAAATGGTTTATGATGTCTAAAATTTGATTTTATTGAAGCATCAGCAGAGCAGCTGCTGGTGTTTGTCATGTTTATGTGACGTGACCGGTTTCTCTTCAGCAAACTCTGACATTAGCGTCATGCTAAGGATGAAACAACCAGTCACACCATAGCTGCATCGTAGTTTTTGCTGTTGCGTACACTACAAATCAGTGTGAGTTCAATTATTGATACTTTACAGATCGATCGCACAATTTTTTCTCTGTACAATATTCAAAACTCAACGCGGAGTAAGTCGTCGGTCACCAGAAGCTTCACACTTTTCCTTAGATTGAACATGATTAGATAGATTAGAGCTATAG
Source organism: Lates calcarifer (assembly GCF_001640805.2). Taxonomy (NCBI): domain Eukaryota; kingdom Metazoa; phylum Chordata; class Actinopteri; family Centropomidae; genus Lates; species Lates calcarifer. The sequence goes on from NC_066845.1 coordinate 24,388,119, forward strand.
AGCATTATTTATTAGAGATAGAAACTGGAAGAAATTATTGGCTGTCGCAGTGTATAGGCCGACTGAAAACAGAGAAAATAAAATAGAAATAAAAAGATTTCTGTTATGAGGTAAGCCATTACAACGGGTACCATGTGGTACAGTATTACTGCTGCTTGATGAGTATGATTAATGGGAGATTATTTATTGTTGTTTGAGCCATAAAATATTTATTTTATGCTTTACACCCAAGATAAAGTATTTGTTTTAGCTTTACACCACAAGCCATGAATGCTGACAAAAATCCAGTCTTTTTGTTTGTTGTCATTTATTTTTGTTTTAGTATTTTTTATGACGATTAAATGAAACAGCTGCCAGAATATATACTGAAACTCTTCAGATTTACGTTAAAAAACTGACACCAGAGCACACACACAAGCAGAAAGACAGAGTTGCTAGTTGAGTTACGATCAAGTAAACGTCATGTTGTTCAGTTCAGACACAAACCAGTAAATCTGATGATGCATTCAGGAGCGCACAAACAATAAGACTTGTAATGACATTACAGTGGAGGTTTCTCTCTCAGAATCAAACAACAAACAAACAAGCCAAGCAGTGATTTATTCTCTGGAGGTCTTAATGATTTATCGATGCTCATTTAAAAAGAAAAATATTGTACCTGATGTAATTCATGTGAATCTTTTCAGCCTTCTCTCTGTGTGTCATGGGAATCCTTTTTTTATAAACATAATTTTCCAAGAAAATCACGTGTCAAGTGTCATGATTGAACGATCCTGTGTTGGTTTAACAGCTCAATAAAGATGTGATTAAACTTTTATTTGAAGAGTGCAAATAAACTGCTCCTCCTGTAGTCCGTCTGTATTCAGGTGTCATATTCAATACTAACATTTTTAGTTAATAAAAAGAAGTTAAAGGTTAAAGATTCTATTAGTAATGATACTGATAGATGTCAACAAAAATGAATATTTGTTCTCCAAAATGGAGGAAATACTCACAGATGTTACTTAAATAAAACCATGTAGAAGTACTCTTTTACAAGTCCTGCATTCAAAATGTTATTTAAGTAAAAGCACATAAGTATCAGCAAACATTGGGAGAAAGCATCTAAGTGCAGTTTTAAAGTACTTTATACTTTTACTCCACTACAATTATATTCATCTGATGACATAAAGGTTAATAATGAAGTGATAAACACATTAACAAATCAAAAATAAAATTCTATATATTATTCTGAAATGGGCCTTTTCTGTGTTTTTACTTTTGGCATCTTCAGTACATTTAGATGCTGATACTTTTGTACTTAAATTATATATATGATTTATATTATTAATCTTAATCCACAAAGCAACTTTAAGTTATTAAACAACAACAGAAAGGCTGGATTTTTACTTTGCTTACTTTTTTATGACAAACGTGCCTCGAGTCTGGACTTTGACTTAAGTTTCACTGTGGTAGTTCATATATGATGGTGGCTGTTAGGACCACAGAGTAATAAATAAATAAATAAATAAATAAATAAATAAATAAATAAATCTGACTGGCCCGTAAACGCCGCTGTAATGTCTCTTTTTTTGTATTATGTGATTTTTACACATGGATAACAGAAATCACACTGACGCTGCAGTTCACCCTGGTGGCCACAGGGGGGCGGTAACGTCAGTCAGGCGTCGATTTATGCGTCATGCGTCACTTCCTGCTTCCAACAACACAGATGATTAGAAAAACGTTTGGAAACTGAAACTGTCCAAAGCTGCGTCGACTTTGATGCGATGGCTTGAAAGACTCACGGACAGTCACGTTAAAAAGAGGTGAGAATATTTATTAATGTTACTTCCTCTACGGTTTTTTACGTACGAGAGACGAGAGGACGGTTATTTATTAAAGTCGCCGGCTGGTTAAGTTAGCCACGTTATGTCAACGTTAGCCGCTCTCCATTCATTAACGTGCTGTCACCGCTGGTAAACAGGTTACCTCCGCTGAAAACGCAGGTTTTTAAGTCAGAAATAAGCAAATTAACTACATGACATCAGCTTTAATGAGCTGTGAAAGCCGTTGTCTTCAACAGGTTACTGCTGTTACTCTGCTTTACCAGGTGTTAACTCAGCTTAACCAGCTAACTAATCAGGGTGGCTGAAGTTTTTAGCTATGGCTGAACAAACATCAGCTGTTACATCACATCTGCGTGTTTTTAAAAGGTCTTGAATGTCGTTTACTTAAGTCTTGAATCTCTCCTCTAACCTGCTGCCGTCAGTAATGTTTTTAAAGGCTGTCAGGAGACATTACACACCTATAAACTCATATAATGATACTGGTGTGACAGTGGATTGGGTTGCAGTTTGTCACTTGTTGACACAAAACGACACTTGTGAGTCATTTGTTTATAGTTCTCTACATGTTGTACTAAAATAATGAGAGAATCAAGAGGTAAAAACTTAACATTGTTCAGTTTCATAAAATAAAAAGGCTTTATAGGGCATTAAAAGGTCATTTACAGAGGTCTTTAGTATATTTTGCAACAATTAGTAAGTTAATCAGTTAATACATCCACAGATATGAATTTGCACCTTTTTTGTTGATCATTTAAGTCAGTTTTCAAGCAAAAACCCTCAAATTTTCAATTTGAAGACATCACTTTAGGCTTTAGGAGATGATTTTGTTCATTTTCCACAATTTTACAGACCAAACAACAAATCAGTTAATCAAGAAGATAGATCAGGACTTTAATCAATGATGTAAATAATTTGTAGTTGCATCTTACTTGAATATTTCTTGAATAGACACACTGTTAATCAGCGGGTTGGTTTCAGTTTAATACCAAATAGCAGGACGAGGATATCAGTACCAATATTGATACTGTTGCTGCTAAAAGAAGCTAATTTATTTTCATATAAGGGAGAGAAATATGTCATGATTTAGGAGGCGATTACAGTACTTATCACCAAATAAATGAGGTGTTTCTTTTTGTTATTCTGTGTTAATTATTGTTCATCTGCTCAGGACCTGATGTAACGTGATGGAAAACCCCCAGCAAACAATCTTAATACTGCTAGCTAATAAGCTAATTTCACTGTGTTTTGATTGTGGTTTGATTTGGTAGAGAAACCAAGCGAAGGTGAAGCCATGGCCTGTGCCCGAGTGCCACTGGACGAGCAGCAGGTGACTGAGTGTGGCCCGCTGGGAAAAGAGCACACACTGCCTGCACTGGTGAGTCAGCTCTATGCAAATAATTCATTGCACTCCCAGCAACAGTCTGTGGTGGTGCTCCTGGGACAGACTCTCAGACCAAACGCTGTGCTTTCTGTTCCACACCAGCACCCGGACAGGAAGGAGGACCGCTGTTTTGTGCCTTACAAGCCTCCGCCAGAGGACGGCTCCCCCGCCCAGGTGGAGGAGTTTTTAGAATATGCCAGATTCATCACAGAGGACCTGGAGTGGCTGCTCGCACTGCCCCACGACAAGTTCTGGTGCCAGGTAAGAGGCTGAGTCACATTTCTTTTCTTGTAAATCAGCTGCAGCTTTTTACTGGAAATCACTGTCGTCTGTTCTTCTTTAAGGACGCTAGAATCCTTTTCATCTCCTCTTCTCCTCTTGTGAATTTTCCGTCTTCTCCACCAGGTGGTGTTCGACGAGTCCCTGCAGAGGTGCCTGGACTCGTACCTGCATCACGCCCCTCGGAGCCTCGACCTCGCCGCCCTGACCTCCTCCCCTGCAGTGGCTGAGATGCAGCGCTCCGTCCACAGGTTGGTCTTCCTGACCTTCCTGAGGATGGCTACACATAAAGAGTCCAAGGTAGGAGCAGCAGCAGAATGTGAACTCTCACTTGGTATTTATCTGGTTTTTTTTTTCCAGTAATTCCAAGTACGCAGCCTTAACATACACTAGAACCTTTGCTTTTCATCCCTCAGGAGAACTTCCTCACTCCGGCTGTGTTTGGAGAAATTATCTACGAGAACTTCCTGTTTGACATTCCCAAAATTTTGGATCTGTGCGTGCTCTTTGGAAAGGGCAACGGCCAGCTGCTGCATAAGATGATAGGTGAGCTGTTTTTAAAGGTTGTCTTTGAATCAGTGTGTGAAACTGTGTTCTGTCCTGTGTTTGTTGCTCCTTTAACTTTCATGATGATGTCCTTCTAGAAAACATCTTTACCCAGCAGCCGTCTTACTACAATGACCTGGAGGAGACGGTGCCCACTGTGTTGCAGGTAAAACCAAATTTTACAAATACAGCTTCCCGTCTCCACTTCCTGTGACTGTCATTTCAAAGTAAAAGACCCCTGAAGAGTCGTTTAAAAGTAAAGTTTACAACCACTTCCTGACGGATGCATCTAATAGTCGAGTTTTAGGGTTCATTCTGTGTCTTTTTATTCTCCATCAACTTCAGGTGTTTGACTCAGTCCTGGAGAAGTGTGGTCTTCAGTGTGAAGGAGCCACTGCCATGGAGCCGATGAAGCTGAACGCACACAAACAGCCCACTGCCATGACCATGAGCCAGCAGGTCAGAGACACACACACCTGTTTAACAATATCTATCTCTTTCATGTCAGATTTTCTTCTTGGATTAAAACTGATAACACATTTGTTTTCCTTTTTATTCTAGGATCTTGTAGATATAATTTTGTACCTGTGTGACTCGACCACCACCATCCATGCCTTCCTGGACATCTTTCCCGCAGCCTGCTCCACCTTCCACTCCCACGGCTTCCTCAGCAGGTAGACGGAGCATCACCTCCCAACTCTCAGCCTTAATATCTGCATTAAACCTTTTCATGATTGTTCTTGTTTTCCTGTTAGACTGACCTCGTTTTATGAGACCGCTGTGCCTGACCTCGAGAAGGCGGTGAGGAAGAGAAACTTTGATGATAAAAGGTGAGCATCTGTTAGAGAAGAAATGCTAATGCTAATCCAATAGGTCGACCAGCTGATGATGGTAAATAAACTCTGTCAACCCTCCTCTAGTCTTCAGGAGGATTTGTGGAAGAGGTTGTCCCACTCCTGTCGCAAGATGGTGGAGACGGCTCACCTGCTGCTGCACCACACCTGCCTACAACCGATCCTGGAGGGGTGAGACGTCCAAACTCTCAATGTGCAGTTTAGCTTAGCAGGACCAGCGTCACACATTCATACACACATTAACCCTGCTAACGTTTGTTGCCTTTGCAGGAGAGAAAACACGCCGACATTTGCAGAGGAGCTCTTACAACATTTTACTTCTTTTTTACCTGAGAAAAGGTAAGACCAACAGTTAGCACCTGTGCTCTTCAACATTAGGCCACAGTTGATCCTTATTAAACCTAAGTGGTTTGTTTAATGTGTTTTGAAGAAACATCAGTTTTATCTTTGCCTTTCTTGCCTGGCCACATCATCGTTTTTTTCATCCAAAAAACTTCACCGTCGACACTGCACTTCCTTGGATCCCCAACAATATGTGAAGTTTTAAGATGATCAGATGAGCAGTTGTCAAGAGAATCGACAGACAGAGATTCTTCCATTTATAATTTGATAGTTTTTGGTGGTGACGTCCCCAGTTTTTGCCCTTTGAGTAAATCATACCCACTGGATATTTGTCTAAAGGGAACGTATTTGTAATCCTTATGTGGAGGGTGTTTTCAAACACGTGATACCAATGTAGCTTTGTAGTTTTGTAGCTTGAGTGCCAGAGCACCACAGTCTCAATAAACTGAACAAAACAATGTCTGAGAAAGAAGGGAATGTAAATTAGACTTACCTGGCTGATTGTCCTTTCAGGTTCCTGTCAGACTACGATGAGCAGTTCCCCATCGCAGACGACATCAGCCTCCTGCAGCAGGCTCTTCCTGTCATGTATCCTTATCAGCTTTGCAGAAATAACCTTGTGCAAACAGATTTTTATGGCCAGTAACAGTCTGTAAGCTGTCACACCATTAAACAGAGATGAGTGCTCTCAAAACCAGTCAGTAAATCCTGTAGGATTAGTCCTGTCATTTGGTTTCTCCCTTAACCGCCGGTTTCCTTCAGCGATGAGACCAGGACGTCGTACCTGCTCCAGGGGGTGGAAAGTGCCTGGGACAGCGTGGGGCGACGGAAACCACAGAGCCAGATGAGGCCTAAAGCCTCCTCGCTGTTGTCAGCCAATCAGGGAGCAGCGGGCGAGGCCGCTGCCGCCTCCTCCTCAGCCAGCGTTAAACCTCAGAAGGTCCGAGAACCAGGAGGAGGAGAGAGTCTGAGGGGAGCAGAGGCCATGTTGGACGTTCCCCGAAAAGGAAACAACGTGAGTTCTGAGTTTATTGCGGCTAATTTATTATGTGCTTACAGCAGTTCAGTTTAATCTGAGCTTTTTGTCTGTGTGTTTTCAGGGAGCGGTGTGTCCGGTGAGCGGGGCGGAGCTGGAGTCCCTGCTGTCCTGTATCAGGGACCTGCTGCCTGACCTGGGCGAAGGCTTCCTGCTGGCCTGTCTGGAGGAGTACGACTACAACTCCGAGCTGGTTATCAACAACATCCTGGAGGACCGGTTAGCGCCCAACCTGGACAAACTGGATCGAGCCATGCCAAGGTCACACAACACATAACGCTTTATGGTTTTTATACGCTGACATTCTTTTATGGACTCTACTGTTCTGTTGTAGACCTGAAAGAAATGTGTTTTTTTTTTTTTTATTCTTCCAGGCCAGTGAAGGAGGAGCTTCCAAGTGTCCTGAGCGTCAGATCCAATGTGTTTGATGATGATGAGTTTGACGTCTTCCGCAGGGACCAGGTGGACATGTCCCGCATCTGGAAGGGCAGGAGGTAAAAGGCACACAGGATAGATTCACTAAGCAAAAATTAAAAAGCCAGGGAGGATGTCCAGATGTTACCAGGGTTTTTTAAAGACCCAGATGACAGTAAAACATTTCAGCTGGCTGTGTTCTCACGGTTTCAAGTCCAGTCACCATCTTTTTTTATAAAGTTATAACCACAGTCTTAGCTAACGTTAACGAGTCGGGTGTAACGTCTCCATGTTTTCTGACTCCTGCAGGAAAGGTGAGAGCGCCCGAGAGATGCTGAACGACAAGCAGCACATCGCGGAGCAGAGAGCCCGATACCAGGCCTACGAGACGGTGGTGGACGAGGTCGTCATCGAACCCGGCGAGACCGCAGCCTCCTACGGCCTGGACGACTACGACGACGAGTACGACGACACCTACGACATGAACCAAGTGGGAGCCAATGACCTGGACGGAGACAGTTTGCTGAACAGAAGGTAAATCACAACGAGACAGCAACACAGAGACACAGAGAAGATGAATTTCAATTTTGCAACACAATTGCATCCAGTGCAGTTTTACATTTGCACTTTGTGTTCCTGTTTCCCTGCAGACCTTTCACAGTCCCACAGGTTCTGAGGAAAGGAAACAAAGTGGAGGAGGAAGAGGAGGGTGAAGAGGAAGAGGAGGAAGAACCTTTACAGGTACTGAGGTCATTCCCAAAAAATATCTTTTAGATCCATTTTCAAGCTCATAGCTGCAAATGTGTGGTCGCTACATCTGCATGTTTTGTTACTTGCTTTCCTTCCTGACTGTGTGTTTACACGTGACTCCATTTTTATTTCAGAACAACGTAAACAGGGACCAGTTTGTGCAGGACCCGGCTGTGCTGAGGGAAAGAGCTGAAGCCAGAAGAGCAGCCATGCAGCAAAGGAAAGGGTAAAGATTGTCCTCTACTTTGTGGATTCGGGCTTTCTCTAGCTGTCGTACTTAAGCTTTTTCTTCTTAACAATGTACGTATCTAGTTTTTAATCTCTAAACTGAGGATTTAGGGTTAGAAAGGGAAAAAAGAAACAGAATTGTTCCTAAAATTCAGAGGAAAATCTCCTTTAAATTTGAATGAAAATACACTCAAATAAACCCCATCAACACCTCTGCTGACTTCCCCTTCATCTGTCTTTTCCAGTTTCCGACCGGAGCGCACCAGTAACGTTGTCGGCCAGCCCAAAGGCCAAGGACAAACCCTGGAGACATTCCTGGACCGACGCAGGAAAGAGGCCAACAAGAACCGCGTGGGCAACCACAACCGACGCACCATGGCCGACCGCAAGAGGAACAAAGGCATGATCCCCTCCTGACCTGCTGTGACGACGAGCCTCCTGCTGCTGCTGCTGCTGCTGCTCCTGCTCAAACCAACCGGACCGATGGTAGGAGGGAGAAGGTGGGGGAAGAGGAATCAGGTTCTGGTTTTGCTCTGGGTTGTGACTTTCGATCACGTTCTAGGCTCTGGGAGCAGCCGCTGAAGGTTTTCAGTCGTTGGCGAGATGTTGATTTAGTTTACAGACTTTCGTTGGCCTTTTGTTGTCAGAGGATGGTCAAGCTGCTCACTGAGAACGTTTGAGACTCTGAACATCTGCTTTTAGTCTTTGAGTCTAAATCACGGTCAGTTCTTTCTTGTGATCGCTCATTTAAAAACCAAAGTTGTGAGTGTGAGCCAGGGACTGAGGACAAAGAATCAGACCTTTATTATTAATTTTTTTTTGCCAAGTAACAAATCAGTTTATTATTAAGATCCAGAGTGATTGAATGAAGTTTCTTTGACATCATAATCATCAAGTAGACAACAGGAGTTCAGAGTTTAGAGGAGAGACCGCTGTTTCTTCTGTGGCTGGAAGAACAATTACCGACCTGGTGATCAAGTGTGGACATCAGCGGCGGACTGAGTCACTTTTAAACCACTCGGCTTATGTGAAGCTGCTTGCATGTAACATCATCCACCCAGTTCACACCACTGTTGTCCAACCTTCACTAAACCAAAACAAACAAAAAAAAAAAGGTCTAGAGACTCTCTGACCGTCTCATCATGATGCTGTGGTGTTTGTGTTTGGAAGCACGTGCTGCACAGAGGGGCCTCATCACGTCTCTCAGACTAGCTGTAGGGAAAACTCCTTCATGTTGCCATGCACAGACTATTTTCTATAAGAGAACAGATCTATCAGAGCATTTTGTAACAAAAAAAGCACATGTAATTGCTTTTTGGAGTTGACATTGCAAAAAAAAAAAAAACAACATAAAATAAATACAATAATACTATGTTTTCGACATCCTTTGACTTCAACTCGTCACTTGCAAGATGCTAAAATCAAGTGGATGATGATTCACTGGAGACGTTCAGCTGCACAGTTATGATCACAATTATTTTCCTCCGTGTTTAGACGACTATTAAAGGTGTTTTTGAACCTGATATAAATGATCGATAGGGACAGAAGTCTTATTGAGCGAGCCGCGGACAGTCGTCTGTTATCACTGCACCAGACTCACCTTGTTGTGCTCGAGCACAAAATGAAATTGAATCACAATTATGAGGCTTAACTGTGCAGCTGTACGTCAGAGGAGAGAGAGGATGAGATGGACGTTTGCTCTGTTTTTGACTTCTTCACACAGACCTTCTAAAGAAACGAGGGGTTAGGGCTGAACGATTTTGGAAAAAGATCTAATTGTGATTTGATTTGGGATATAATTTTTGAAAGTCAAGCTTCAGTTCAGTATTCACTCTATGCATGTAAAAAAAGGTGCTGATATTTAGGTCTGACTTTAAGATGTTTGTGGTTGATGTCTGCTAATCTGTGATTTTACAGAGACTTACAACACTTGGAGCTTTTTTTGGCAAATCATTCTGTGTCAGAGTCAGTAGTTGTGAAAATATCGCAGCCTTTATGGTTAATTTAAATCGCATTTTCAGTTAAAATTCGATAAATCGTTCAGCCCTACAAGAGGTGGTTGATAAGTTTGTGATCTAAGATAGGAGAGGAGTCAAACAGCTCTCGTTACCTGCTCACACAGCTCAACTCTTAACCGTTTCTGTTTCAGGTGATTGAAAATTTAAACTCAGCTCTCTCTGAGAAAATTGTCGCCATCGAACTTTGTGCAGTCACATGTTGAATGTGGATTCGACCTCGTCCCTGTTCACCTGATTTGGCCCCTCAGACTATGTCCTCCTCCTCAAGATGAAGAGGGAGCTCAGTGGTCGCCATTTTCTTGCTCCAGACAGAGCTGACTCGCAGTTTTCAATCACCCGAAAACAGAAACACAACAAACGTCGTTAACTTCAAACTTACCTGTATAATCACTCTTAGAGCTGATTTACACGTGCAGGTAACCAGAGCTGTTTAACTCATCTCCTTCTACCTTAAACCACAAACTTATCAATCACCTCTCGTAAAAAAAAAAGAGTAAAAACCTGACGAAACTGAGGCCACAGACTCTACACACCTACCTGTTTAACATCTCTATCACTACTTAGTCAAAACAGTGCGACTGCAACTAAATTAGCTACGGTAACAACCACATCTCGAGTTTCAAAGTAAAATCCAGGAGGTGTGTTTGTCTGCATTTAAGTCATAAGGCAAGTTAAGGACAAGTGCAAACACTTTTTCCATTTGTGCTACCGACTGTGGGACAGTTAATCCTGCACTAAAACTACACCTAACATTTAACTGCAAGTTATGAGTTTGGACACGAGAAGATCAGTCACATTTAAACTCTGTTAATTAGTTGGTTATTGACATCATTTAGACACTGGCCGGTCGTTAAATACCTCAATGTTTTTACAGATTAACTGTTCTGTCGCTCAGCTGTTTGAACAGAAGGAGTCACATCTTCACCGCCGTACGTCACACATACATACAAATATTTCCACAATTGTACAGTAACATGATCCCAGGAAGAAGTACTGTTCATACACAACAGTACCAGGTACAGTACTTCATAGTATTGTGTTTATACTACCACTGTGAGACCCCGCCCTGAAGGTCAGAGGTCAAAATCCGACCGCTCCACAGTCCGGACGGGGGCGGACAGCTGCTGTGAGAAGTTGAGATTTGCTCCCACAATCCATTGCTGGAAGGAGGAAGCGGCGAGGTCAGTTTTAAAAAGTCGGCTACTGGAGTGTCACCAAGGACGAGAGGTTCGTTCCCAGAGGAGGTCGTACTGCTGCTGCGGCGGCAGCGGAGGAGCAGGAGGAGGAGCAGGAGCAGGAGGAGGAGGAGGAGGAGCAGGAGGAGCAGGAGGAGCAGGAGGAGCAGGAGGAGGAGGTGAGTGTTAACTCTCTTTGCAGACGCTGCCTGGAGAAGAAGAAAGATTCTGAGTCGTGTTTGAAGAGATCGTGCAGGAAATCAACTACTAGGTAAGTGAAGAAGAAAGAAAATAAAATTAATTGGCCACAGTTTTGAACAAAGCTAAGAATTTAATTTTAAGAACTGCAGCCTCTCAAATGTACATATTTTCTTTTTCTGATACAAAAAACTGCTCTGAAAATATATAATAACATTTTATTGAAATGTTAATAAATCAAGAAAAAATTACAACACTTACAACCTTGTTTTACACTCAAAGATATAAAGAATAAAGAAGAAATAAAAGGAAAAAGAAGAAGAAATCTGTGGAGCTGCAGAAGCACTGATTTACATTTGATGTATAATTTAAAAAACAAACGCTTCATGCAGCTTCAGTCAGTAAAAACTAGAATTTAAAAACTTATTAAGACTAAAACTAAACTAATTTATGTTGGTTTTGGTTTGTTGTGGAATTTATTATTATTTATTATAAAGTAACTAAGTACATTTACTCAAGTATGACACTGACGTACAACTTTGCAGTAAATATATCTGAAAGTTTTAGTTACATGTCGAACAAAAACGTAAAATAACTTTACCACCTCAACTGTATCAGTATTCTAATATTCTGTGTAACGAGTACTATTACTTCTGATACTTCCAGCTCATTTAGATGCTAATAATTCTGTACTTTTACTTGTAATTGAGTATTTTCATATTGCCTCATTTAAGTAAGTGATTTAAATACAAAAACCAACACTGATAACACCTTTTAAACACCTGTATCAGTGTGTGTAGCTGTGTGGTGAACTCACTGAGGATGCTGCGTTTGCACAGAGGACAGGTGTGTTGCAGCAGCAGCCAGGGGTCGACACAATCTCTGTGGTACTCGTGAAGACACGGCAGCACCCGCAGACACTGAGACCACAACACAACACAACATGATCCCAGAGACCGAACAGCACGGACAGGTAAATCATCAGGCAGAGCTGGGCAGTGTTCGGCTGACCTGGTTGTTGTTGAACGGCTCCAGACAGACGGCGCAGTTGTCCGTCTCCACCGGCTGGGACGGGTCGCACCAGGGTTTGGGCTGACGATATGTTTTGGTCTTTAGAGACGACATTCGCTTCAGGACGTCCTGTTTTGGAAGGAGCTGGAGAACAAAGCAGAACACATAACATCTTAGAGAAGAGTTTAATTTTATAATCATCAGTGTGTTAATGCTTATATCATTTTAATGTTGCAGCTGGTAAAAGTTTAGCTAATTTAAACTACATTTATGATCCATTAAACCTCTAATACGGCAGTAATTTATCTGTTGATTTCTTTTTTTATTATTAATCTACATTTTCAGAACAAATGAAGTTATCTAATAAATGTAGTGAAGTAAAATGTGCAGTATTTGCCTCCAAAATAAGGTGAAGTACAGAAATGACAAATATGTGTCTGAATTTAGCAAAACAAAGTAATAATCTGTGATAATCTGAGCAGTTTACCTCCAGGTCGTCATTCAGCTGGTGGTCCTGGTACTGCCACCGGGCCTGAACGATGACTCCTGTGCTGAGGATCAGAGCCACGAGGAGGACGGTGTCCCACAGCTGCTGCAGGTACTTCTACAAACACAACGACGGTGCTTAGACGAAAATACAACGAATAAACAAACGGGCTGATGCTGTGTTCACTCTGCGTCTCCAACACACCTGGACCTGGGAGTTGGTCTCTCCCGTGCAGATGACCCCCTGCCACTCCCCGTAGCGTCCGCCTCTCGATCGGCCGCAGCTGGACCACAGCGTGAGCGTGGCTCCCTGCCCCAACACACAGCAGCATGTGCTCAGTGTCAGCTCAGCCTGTCATCTGTTCACTCACCACTGGAGGGTGCTAACCACTGAAAAAACACACTGTCAGCTGATCGGTAATGGGGCTCACCAGGTTGTCCTGCAGGATCGTCTTGTACGTGATTTTCGCTGTCGCCTGAAGCCCCCTGTAGAGAGATCAGTTGGCATTTAAAGCTCCATTACTACATCTACAGTAGATCCATATTATGAACACATTACTCTACATATTTGATTTTTGTCATCAGATGTCTGGATCTTAAGTAATTAGAGAAACAAGGTGAGCAAACAGCCCCTCTCGAAGTCCTGTGTCCAAGAGCGTCACAGTAAAACAAAGATTTTTAAAGTGAAACTGTTTTATTCAATGTTTTTACTTGTTTTAATTACTTGGTCTGGTTATTTTGGAGAGGAGGAGACCTGTGTGGATAATTCGGCTCCCAGTAAAATTCTCCTGAAAGACTAATCCTACACTGAAAACAAGTTAACGTTAGCCGTAGCTCAGCTAACAACCCGCAGCACCTTGCTGACGTTCTGTGTCCGCCGAAGAGCGCCAGGAAAACCCTGATTTTTAACGTGAAACTACTTTATTCTGTGTTTTTTCCTGTTTTAATTATCAGGTCTGTTTATTTTGGAGAGGAGGAGACCTGTGTGGATAATTCGGCTCCTAGTAAACACCTCCTGAACTATGAACACTGAAGGAATCTTAACCTAGAAATGAAGTTGAGTTGTTTAACAGTTTGATCAACCAATACTTCTGTCACCCACTCCTCTGCATAGGTTAATCTGTATTTTGTTGTTTTTTATCAGTGACATGGGAGTATCCGTGACTATATAGTGATGTGTACCTGAGCAGAGCTCCAATCAGCTTAGTGACATTTTCAGATGTCTGGATCACAATGATGGGCTTAGACAGCACCTGAGACAGATCCATCTGCAACAGAAAGGTAAAGGTTTTTAGGCTGTGAACGTGAGCTGGACAAACTGGTAAACACACACAAAAAAATCTAAACTTAAGAAGCAAAAGACAGCGTTTTCTATTGCTACTATGGAAAATGATGGAGAAATAAGATCCAAACGGTTAGTGTTTAGTTCCCAGTTAAACTTTTACCTCACTGACGGTGTTTTGATTGAGAGCCAGAATGATCAGCGCTGAAGCTCCGAGGACCAAGGCTCGCTTCATCTTTAACAGAGACAAGAATCACTTACTTACACTGACATACACTGAGTGTTCATGTTATTTGAGGTAAAGCTGGACATTAAACTGGATCACAAAATAACTCCTGGCCTGCAGTGACCACGACTCACTTTATTGACCATTGCATCAGCAAACGACTCCTGGTTCCCAGTGGAGGCTTTGCTGTCGTCCATCTCCACGGGCACCACCCCAAACCACGGCTCCTGCTCTTTGGCTTCGTCCTCGTCTTTCCCTCCGCTCACCTGCATCTCCTCATCCTGAACCTGAGGACACAAGGAAACAGGGTAGACATTTCTACTGCAGGGTGGAAATCCTTAAAGAACAAGCTGTGAATAGGTGTAATCATGCTTTGACAACTCTAAGCCTCCAGGCAGATGCACTGGAGAAGCTGCCTTGCTCAGCAGCTCAGCAGCAGTGACTGTTTAGGGCGATTATTTTCATTATCAAATAAACTGCCAGGCATTTTCCCAAATTAACATAAATAATTTGGTCTAAAACATCAGAAGGAACCGTGGAAGATGTATTGTTTAGTCTGATCAACAGTCCAAACCCCAAAATATTCAGTTTACTATAACAATCAATCAATCTGAAAGTTTTGCTTATGCTTCAGATCAATTAAGTAGATTAACTTTGGATTAAATAATGAAAATAACTGTAGCTGTAATAGTGACAGCCAGTATTTACAGTTACAGCTTTTTGGCAGGAGTGATTTTGATGAAAATTTTATTTTAGTTCAACGCCTAAGGCATGTTGTATATAAGTAACAGTGATAATAACTGTTTAACAAATATGTTGTTAAAGCCACCCGGCTCACCAGGACCAGCTCTCCCTCCAGCTCCTTCCGGTCCTCGGAGCTCCCGCTACCCCCGCTGGACTCCACCACCTCCCCCTGGAGCAGAGCGCTGACATCGGGCCGCTGCTCCAGGAAAACCTCCACCAGAGCGACCTGCTCCGCCGCCACCAGCAGCCCCTGCCACCGCAGCAGGAGCAGGAGCGGTAACGTTGCCCACAGACAGCACCAGCAGCGACCCGCAGCCATGGCCCGAGCGACGACAGAAAGAAAATACAGTAAAAACTGCAATAAATACACAAACCTAATCAACTGTCAGCCATAGTCTTAATGGGAAGGCTGCTAGCGTTTTTGTTCGCCAGTTAGCAAGACCCCTACGAATGTAAACAACAAAGGCAACTTCCGGTCCCAACCGGAAGACGCCGGACGATTTTTATCTTGTCTCTAGTAGTTTGTTTCCTCGTCGATATGTGATTCTCCCCCACCTTTACCTGACCCAACCACATCCTAATCATGATCACCGAGGGGGGACGCATCGGGAAACACATGTCGACAGGAAACATACATTTACAAAACAATGACACATTACAGCGTCACCGTTTTTTAACCGTTGAGTTTACCCTCAAAGAAGAATGTATCACGTTGAGAGAATGCCGCCCCGTACTTCCGCTTTTGCTTTAAAGCCGTGACTCATAACCAACAAAACCGCTACAAAATAAAGCTGTAAAAACTGTCATCCCGGGTTTTCACTTATTATAACACGAGTAGTGATCCATTTTCACTGTCATAGCCCGATATTTATTGTGAGTGAGCACTTTAAACGAAAAATTAAGCAACTTGTACCTGTATAATGTTGCACTTGCGCACTGCGACAATATCATAACCGTTTCGTAATTAGGAAAGACGGCTGTAATGTGTAAAAAATTTAGTGTTAAAGAGTTTTAATAGTAGCCGATGGGAATAACTAATTTTAATGGCTGAATCAAATAAAAAGCATTTTTACCGCTCTTGTTCTCTGTGCGCATGTGTGAGGTTTTCAGATTATTAACAAAGATCGTCTATTATTTTGGAATGGACATGAGTCACTCAAAACAGACCGATTCTTTCCCAGATGCCATAATTAGAGGAAGCACTGTTATTCTGAATTATTTACCTTAAACAGCCTGACATTTTACTGGTTTAAGACGTGATAAATCATGTGATAATGATGATGTTTACCCAGTAAAGCAGGAGGGATTATAAAAAGAATAAATAAACAAACAAAAAATACACATATTAATAGATATTAGCAAATATTAGTAGATAATTGACAAAAGTCTCTTTTAAAAAAAGGCTAGTGAAGCTCGGAGAGGGGCAGGACTTCTCCTCTGGTTCCTCTTTTTCGCTCCGAGTAACCTTCCTGTTATTTCTCCGATCTTTGGCCGAGTCAGCTGGTTGGGCTGGATCGACTCAAACGGGCGGTGTGAGACTCGTGTTTACATTTTTTCCCTCCTCCGTTTCCATCTGCAGGCAGCAGCTGACAGCGGGGATAACAGGACACTGACGCCGTGCATGAGCATCACGGAGACGCGTCAGAGGCCGACAACCCGCCGGTCACGGTTAACGGTGACGGTGCTGTTTCTCTGCCTGTAAAATCAGAGTTTGGAGGAGCGCGTGTTTTATTCTCACATCATCATCTGGTCGCAGACATGAGCGGGAGAGTCGGAGACCTCAGTCCTAAACAGGCTGAAGCGCTAGAGCAGGTGAGTTTGTATTAATAATAATAATAATAATAATGACAGTTTTATACCGGATTTACTGGGTGTGATGCTGCTTCCAGTTGCCTTATCTCATAACAGTTTCCTCTTATCACGTGGTTTGCTCTAATATTATCTGAGGGAGTTTACAGTGTGTTGCATACAGCTTGTTATTTTTATAGCATAATATAAAGAGTGATCTCTTTACCATAATTCCCTTTGTCACGGTATCAGTTATATAACAACAGTTTTTTTAATGATTAATATGTTCATATAGGTTTTTTTTTAAGCAGCTGATCCATTATTTGGACTTTTGGTTTATCAGGTTATGAGATTACGTTACCCTTACATGACTCCTGACTGACTGATGATATTTATTTCTTTATTTCCTTCTCAAATATTCATTTTGTCTCTATAAATGTCAGCAAATAGTCGTGAAAAAATGACTAAAACTGTCAAAAATGTTTGGTTTATATCATATATCACAAAGAAAAACATTTGAAATGAATCACTTATCAAAATAATAATAATTTTGTCCTTTAACTAATTGATAAATTGTTGCAGAACTTAACTGTCACCTGTTCTTTTTAATGCCTCTAACTGATCTATAAATCACTGGTGTCTTATAATGTAATTACATATCATCATATATATTGTTATATTATAGAAACAAGCGAGGGATTGGATGGATTTTTAAATAGTTAAATCGTTTAAATCACATGTGACTATATATATATATATATATATTTTTTTTTTTTTTTGCTTGGAAAATGACATAAATGATTAACCAATAATGAAAATCATCACTAATTACTCCTGATAAACTCACTGTCTCTCTATATTCCAGTCATAATCTCTTATTACGTCTTGTTTTATTTGGTTAGAGATGTATGATGCTCAGCTCCACCCAACACCTCAGCGATGATCACTGAGGTCCAGACTTTGTTGTCCAACGTCTCACTAATGCTCTTGTGGCTCAATGGGAGTAAATCCCTGCAGAAACCAGAGGAGTGGAGGCTGTTACAGCAGCAGAGTGAAGCTCAATTTGTCTGCAAACATGATAAACATTTACCATTTACAGCTGGTTTGAGTACTTGCTGTTTTCTGTTACGATAAACTGTAAGATTTTAATATGCTCCAAAGCTTCCAGCTCACTGTCTCGGGCGGGAGGGCACTGATGAAGCGTTGCCAAGACTCTGAATTAATGGTGTTTGGAAAATCCCAGAAAAACCCAGAGGCTGGTACCATCATAACAGATCCTCAGTGTATGTTTAGTTTTTTTAGAAATAGGTGAAGATACTCAGAAAACGATACTGAAGACGGCAGACCCTCGATCTGCTGGGGTTTATCGATATTCCTCTTTGGCAGCCGACTCTCTGACTTTCATACTCAGACTTCTTCTTGTGACTGGACATTTTCTTTGGGTTTTTGTTGGTCGAACGAACAATTTATATCAACTTGGGTTTGATAAAACTTCATATTTTCACTTAATATTTTAATCATATCATTAATTAATAATTGGCAGACTGTTTTGCAGCCCCATAGGCCACGCAGTGCAGATTAAACTTTAAAAGTAGGGACACTGTCTTGACTGTTTTTCTAGCCATGCATGAGAAAAAAAAATTTCCAGGCATCCACTGTTAAACATTGCCTTTAAAGTGTGTAAAATGATCAGTCACAGAGTCACAAGCTTCAGCAGAATTAGTGAATAAAACCTGGTGATCAGAGATAAAAAGCTCCTCAGTGAAAACATAAACAGACACTTGTTTTTTTTTTTTTTTTTTACCTCCAGGCTCATAACTGTAAATATTCACTTAAAGATTTCCCTGAAAGTCTTTCTGGTATTGAAATTCACTCTGTCTCTTCTTCCCTCTTTCCTCCGGCTGTAGTTTCGAGAGAGGGTACAAGACATTCTTCCTCAACTTCCTGCACAGCACGACCACTTCCTGTTGCGCTGGCTCAGAGGTGAGTTGACAGACAAGCAGCACCTGCTGCTCTTAAAGAAAAAGCATAAAACCTCCTCTGTAACCTTCCTCCTTTCTGGTATATTTATGATTATTAATGTAATAATTCAAATGCATTCGCAGGGAAAGTAGGTTGGTGTCATTGCATTTGTGCGACAGGCAGAAGCAGCAGTGGTTTATTACATGAAAGGACCTGATGCAACGCTCGTAAACACTCTTGTTTGTGGCGGTTGAGTAAGACTCTCACATGGTTTCTGCGTCAGGAACACGATGCTCAAACCACACAACTTTCCTCGCGGAGGGTTGAGGTTGAGGATGTGCGCTCAGACTCAGAAACTGGAAGCGGCGATTAAAGCAAGGCCTTGTTCCGATTAGTTCTGGAGACTTCTGGAGGTCCAGGACTCCACGTATCAGGCTAATCCGGGGATAATCGCATTAAAGGTGCACTACGACAAGACTGCAGCCCCGACGACCAGGAGACGCTCAGCTGCTGCGGCGCTGTCACTCTCCTGGGCGTCACATCAGAATGGCAGTGAGGAAGAATTGTTCTCTGTAATCAGGTGTTACTGGATGATTGCTGCAGGTCACAGAAAGGTCAGCGTCACAGTGAGGGTTTGTTTGGGCTCTGAATGATTCATGTCTGTAAAGATGGCTGCCATTCAAGCAGAGGGAATCCACTGATTTTGTTCTTCACACACACTCAAAGTTTTTTGGTCTCTCAGTTCTGTGAGGTCGTCTTCTGACTCTTATTCAAACTTTACTATTGTGATTATTTTTCTCACCTGCTCCTGACTTCTATTCACATCTAGTAACGAGAGATCCAAGCACTTTTTAGAGGAAAAACTTCCTTCAAGAGGCAGAAGCCTCGAGTAGAGCCAGACTCAGGGTGAACACTGTAACTTGAGGGTCTTTATATCCACGTGAGATGAACAGAAAAACACCTTTTCCTCCAATTTTCTGCAACATGAAGTAATAATGATAATAACTTAGATTTATTCAGAGCCTTTCAAGAAACCCAAGGACGCTTTACAAAACAAAGCAAAAAAGGACACGACATAAACAGCTAGAGGTTGAAGGTCTCGGTGAAGAGGTGAGTTTGAGGAGTTTTTCAAAAGCTCGAGTAACAGAGTAGAGTAGAATAGAGTAGATCTTTACTGTCGTTGTTTGAAAAACAATGAAAGGAAATTTTAACTAACTTTGAATATAAAATAAAATAGGGATAAACACAATGAGGTAGAAGTTTGAACAACAACAAAAGGCCAGTACAGAAGTGACAGTGTAAAAAGAAATGAGAGTGAGGAGTGTGTTTATTACACCTGAGTGATTGAACAGGTTGTAGCTGTTAAAGCTGGAGTGCAGGACTTTTACATATTAATGAACCTTTGTTAAATTCAGGCTCTTGCCAGATGAGTTCGCACAGTGTTGACTAAACCCTCTGATGGAGACGAAGCAGGCTAAAGCTGCTGCTCCAGGTAAAATAAAGAACGTCAGCGTTCAGAGGAAGAATTACAGAGTGAAAAAGAGAGTGATCACTCAACAACCAGGAATATATTTAGCTTTCCAGAGCTCCACCTTTAGAGATAAACTGCAGGTTAAATGACACCAATTCATCCTCTGACCCGTCTTTAACCCCTCATATCAGATGCACCGGACTGGACCAAGTATCATTGTCTACAGTTTGTACCAGATTTCAGTGAGACAAGGCTTTGAAGCAGCAGCGTCCTCGAAACAATACTGAAGCTCGGGTCCAGTTACAAACCTCAGACTTCCCTTTTACTCTGATTTTATTTTCTCTCTTAAACTCCAGATAATACTCCAGATAATATAAAGAGATTTTTAAACCAAACTAAAATCACGTAAAGTCATGACGTCTGATTAGTTCTTGAATAATCCCAAACTTTCTTTCTTGAGTTTAGGGGAAGTTTGCCTCCTCTCTCACCAGATTTATTTCTTTTATCTGAAAGAAACTAACCAACCAACTTTTCTTTGCTTGTAACTGACACCTCTGGGCATCTGATCAGTCAGTAAAAAGATCTTCTTGTTGCCCAGTTTCCTTTTGAAGCTGTTACTTTACCTTTAAATTCAACCTTTAAAAAGCGTGATATAGAGCTGTGATGAGTTAAAAGACCACAGCCGGGTCACAAAGTGCATTGTCCCTCCAAGTTTCATTAAACTCATTAGCATTAAACATTAAACTGGTCTAAGGGTGGTACTGTTAAATGTTATCAGATAATGTGCTGCCACGAGCTACGTTATAAACCTTTATCACAGCTTCAGATAACATCAAATGTTATATTTCTGTGTTATAAAGTGGCAGCATCATCCTCTTTGGGGTCACTGGAGAACAAAGGCAGCCACTGTAATATCCACGATCAATAATAAATGGGTTAAACTGAGTAAAACACTCATTACTGACCCAAAACAACAAACGATCCTGCTTTGTTGCTTTTGTAATTTTGGCTCGCTCAGTTCCCTCGAGGCCGCGGTTCAGGTGCCAGGATGGAGCATTAGCTGCAGTGTAATCTGCTGCTGGAGTAAGTTGTGAGTCTCACTTCGCAGCAACAACGCTGCCGTGCTTTTCCACTGGACCGGCAGCTGCAGAGCTAATCACCTTAGAGGGAGTATTAGACGGTGGACTGTGTGTCCGCTCTGTTCTGGATCAGTCACACTGACACACTGGTTTTAATACTGACCATTCTGGAGGAGGATGTTGTGCATGATAGATAAATAGATGAACTTTGTTGAACCTGTGAAGGAGGTTCTGCAGAGACAGCAACAATTTGGTGACAGCAAAATGTGTAAAGAAAAAAAGCTAAGAAAATATTTAAAATATATACAGGAAAAAAAAATATGCAATTAAGGGCAGTTACTGACTGCAGCATAAGGATGTGTGATGATGTGTAACTGGCTTTGAATGATCACATTATCACATAATGCAAGGCTAAATGTCCTTAAGGTTTTCTAGGGATGCGGTTGATTATGAGTTAGTCAGACAAACTTGAAAAGATATTTTAAAATCATACAGTTTATTATATTGTTCATCAACCTCCTGTAAAGTTTCAGAAAAGACAAATCAGTGCACATCCTCCATTTTAAAACTAAAACTTTTGTTTTTCTTTTGACTCTAAAACTTTATTTTTGTTGTTTCTGCATTTTATTCTCATTTTTATATGTTTTCTTGTGTCTTTTATTTCCCTCTCTCCCTTTTCCTTCTCCTGTTATTTTAGATCTTTGTACTAATCATGTCTTTTCTCTTTCCTTACTCTTTTTCAGCCAGAAACTTCAATGTACAGAAGTCTGAGGCCATGCTGCGAAAGGTAATCGACTTTTATCTGTAAGATAAGATGTTTTTAAAGAATAAAAAAAACAGGACAAATTATGTACTGACCTGAGAGTGAAGATACACCCTCTCTATCAGTGACTAATCTTTATTGTGTGTGACTGTGCAGCACAGACTGTTCAGTCCATCAGCTCAGGAGTGGCTGCACATTAGAGAGGAGCTGAGTGGTAATGAGTCGTCACAGCGGCCTGAGGGGATAAGATAGAGACAAACAGATTAAATGAGCTTTCAGCACTTGAGGTGACAGAATATGATTTATAGACATCTAATGTAAAACTACAGTAACTGAATTTGCTGAGGTGGGGGTGAAAAATCACCTACATACGCTGAACACCTGACCA
The DNA here is from genome assembly GCF_001640805.2 of Lates calcarifer. NCBI lineage: Eukaryota > Metazoa > Chordata > Actinopteri > Centropomidae > Lates > Lates calcarifer. The sequence continues at coordinate 24,410,369 of NC_066845.1, forward strand.
GTTCAGACGAGAGAAATAATCCAGTCCAAATGGGGCTTGTGTTTGGTGCTGGGTCATACAGGCAGGGCTGATGGTGGCACTGATCCAAAACAGTAAAAAAAACAGGCTAAAAAGCTCAGTAAAGTTGTAGAGTTGTAGTGACCCCTTTCATAAGACATGGCGTCACAGGTGTTAGCAAGGGTGTAGGGGTTTAAGTTCAGTAGAGGCTGGGAACTACAAACATTTAAACTAAAAATGATCTTAAAAAACAGCAGCATGTGATGTGTTTAAAGGGATTACTGATATGTTTACTTTCAGATATTGACATATTCTAATACATGTAAGAAAACCAAACGGTTACGGTTAGCTTGTGTAGGTGTACTGCAACAACATTTTAAAGGTTTATGAGTTTCTTGAGTTTTTTTTTCCTTCCTAAGAGAGTGAAATCTCAAGTGGGGTATTTTTTAGTGTGTTTTATGTCATGTAATAAAACATGAAAATTTCTTGAGCTTGTGTTAAAAGGACGAGGGAACAGGAAATGCTAACATGCTAACTTACCTCCATGTTTTAGCACTCATCCCTGCACCACTTTATTAACATTAACATTGTTGCTTTTCTATATACAGTACTTGCTCGCCAGAAGCCTAAAGTACGGTGGCCCTGAGAGTCTAACACATTGCAGCTTAACAAAAACATGCAAAAAGACAAGACAAATTATCGATTAATTTCCAGCGTGTTTCTGTATTTGGTTGTTTCCAGACAAAATGCTGCTCACGTGTTGTCAAACTGGTGAAGATGTTTCATTCTTCATTTGCGTGTGTTTGCTGTGTGTTGAGCCTTCAGGGCCACCGTTGTTTGTTCAGTTAACTGAGTTAGCTAGAGATAAAGACATGTGAAGACAGTGTTTACAGTGACTTTAAGTTTTGAACAAACCTCCTCAAGCTGATAAATGATTGTTTAGCTTCAAATTATCTGCTACTTCTTGAATCTCTCGACCAGGGTGAAGACAAACCTGTAAATACAGTGTACATATCAAAACGGCCTGTGAGCCAGTTTCCTGCGTTGGTGTGTTTGCGTGTCTGTAGTGTGTACACAGCGGTACACAACTGATCCCCTTCCTGCTGACGGAGCAGGTTTTACATCATCTACCGTCTGTCTCAAACCTCCTAAGCCACTTAATTCACTACACTGTGCTTGGGTGGATCCGCCCCTGTACAGGCAGTCCATCATCAAGGAAGTCTGAGAAACACTGTTTTATAACAACACGTGAATCATTTGATTAATAGTTTTGCTGAACCTGCGCCCATCTTCTTTTCCAGCATTTGGAGTTCAGGAAACAGATGAAAGTAGACACAATAATCACTGAATGGCGTCCACCAGAGGTAAAAAAAAAAAAAAAAATCCCTATAAACAAGTGCCTACTGTAGGTTTAATCTACTTTAAAGTAATTTAAAATAATAAATCCATTTTCCTGCAGGTGATAGAGAAGTATCTGTCAGGAGGGATGTGTGGTTACGACCTCGAGGGCAGCCCCATCTGGTACGACGTGATCGGACCAGTGGATCCTAAAGGCCTCTTCCTGTCCGCCTCCAAACAAGACTTCATCAAGTCCAAAATCAGAGACTGTGAGATGCTGCAGAAGGAATGTAACCTCCAATCACAGAGGGTAAGAACTCAGAGAGGAGAGAGTTTATTTATCTTTATTAATATATGTATTAATGTATCATACAGAGGCTAATAATGACAGATTTCACAAATTCACCGCCAAAAACCAGCCTGGACTCTCAAAACTCAAAATCTCGCGCGGTCAAACGCGACTTCAGAGTAAACAAACATGGCGGGCTACGACGCCTCTCGTTTGTTGTGCTTCCGTCCTCAGTCAGCTCGCTTCCTGATTGGCTATCGTTTCGTTCTACGTGACAATAAATCCTCAGACTGCGTGCGCGGCTTTCCTCGGTGCCCCCCACCCCCCCACCCCAACTGGATTTCTGATCGTAAATATTGGACATGTTTAATATTTATCGGGGCGGTCCCGATCGTCGGGGAGGGAAAAATCAAGATTATCTTTAGAACCATCAGATAATCAGTCCATTGTTGAATTTGATCGGATCGGACTTTGATTATCTTGTAGTGTGTAAGCTAACCGATTGCTAACTTTGGTCGTCCCCTGACTTTTCCTTTAGCTCCGTCATCAGTATGTAAATTTTGTCTGTCCACTATTTTGGTGGACATGATGAAATACCTGGAAACCTAATGAAAGTAGCAGATACACGTTAATGCAATAAACAAAGACACTGAACATGCTAAACATTATATCTACTTAGCATTAGCATGTTGGCATTGAGCTCAAAGCACTGCTAGAACCTTACAGAGCTGCTAGCATTGACTGTTAATCTCTTTTTTCAGCAGTGGTGTCAGTTTCCCTCAGTTTTCTCTTAAAAGTTTTTTTTCTAATTTTTGCCCGGGACAGAAATGACCTAAACACAAGAGAAGACAAAGTTTGAAGCCATTTTAATCTCAGTATGAACACAAGTATTTATAATGCTTTTACAAGGAGGTGTAAAAACCCTTGAAAAGCAAGGTCATTCAGTATCACTTTTTATTATTTATATATTATTTAATCAGAATCAGAATCAGGATCCTTTTTTAATTCCTTGCAGGAAATCGTTGCTTTGCAGTGCTCAATTTCACAGTACAGATAAAGAAAGAGGAATAGAATAGCATAATGATAAGATGAAGATAAATTAAAGTGATATAACCTTCAAAATATATAGAAATAAAGTAAATATAGAAATGTAACCCACTATAACATTACATATGGGTTAATTATCCTTTGTGGCGTCCTTTAATTATAATTTATTTATTTGTTTTAATGTTATACCTTTTTCGTCTATCATATATTTTATATTACTTTATTACTTAACATTCATTTAGTGAGATTGGGGTTCCTCAGTTCTACTTTGACATTAAACCCTAGAGTTAATGGCCGACCTGTTCTACCACTTAAAGTATAGCTGCTTTTATTTTTATTTTATAGCTCCACAAATTAAACTGTCCTCCTGTCTCCCTCTCTCTCTGTCTCCATGCAGCTGGGGAGGAACGTGGAGTCGATCACGATGATCTACGATGTTGAAGGTCTGGGTCTGAAACACTTATGGAAGCCTGCTATAGAAACATATGGAGAGGTACAGACACACACATACAGCGTAGACATAGAAGCAGGTTAATGAGTCTTTCTGCATCTTCAAATATGTTCCTCTCCATCACCAGATCCTCCAGATGTTTGAAGACAACTACCCAGAGGGTTTGAAGAGACTGTTTGTTATTAAAGGTAAATTTGATTCGTGTGTTTTCATATTATCCTGCTTCCACAGTTTGGATTCTTGTTGCTTATTTTTTCTCCTGTAGCTCCTAAACTCTTTCCTGTGGCCTACAACCTCGTCAAGCACTTTCTGAGTGAGAACACGAGACAGAAGATCTACGTCCTTGGGGGTGAGACGCTACAGTATCATTACATCTTATTTTAAAGGGATCTACCCAGGCCAGGTGGATTTGAATGTGCTTCTCTGTTTTGACAGCGAACTGGCAGGAGGTTTTACTGAAGTACATCGACGCAGAGGAGCTGCCGGTGATATACGGGGGGAAACTGACAGATCCTGATGGAGATCCTCGCTGTCGGACGAGGGTGAGTCAGTCATTCAGCATCCTGTGCACCTATGGGTGCTGTTTTTTTTAGCTATAAAAGAGGGCTGACAGGTTGGAGGAGACGAGTATCCATTGCAGATGCTGTTTAATTATTTTGGAGATGCATTCATTGACCCATTCATGAGAAAATACAGTATATAAAGCTTTGTTTGAAATGTTTTTATTGACATTTTTTCATAAGCATTTGCGTCCTGTTGAAGCTGTGCACCGGTGGTTTTATAACTTGTAGCTGTTACTGACACACTGAATCATTTCTCAGCTTGTGAGAAAAATGATGTACACAAGAGAATAAATATACTCGCTCTCTTAATAACAGCTGCTCTGACAGTTACAATTTTTGGAGTAAGTTTAGGCTTTTTAACTCTGTCCAGGGTCACTGCAGTAACTCTCCACTTCGTGTATGCTGGAATTATTATTTTTATATAATTAAACATTATTCCCAAAATGACTCAAAGACAAAGCAAAAAGCAAATATTAGTTTTTTCAAAGGTATGTTTACCAAATTCAACTGTTTATTTCTTTGCTGAGCAGATAAAGCCACAGTTGTGGTTGAAATCAGTGTCACAATATAAATAAAGACCTGTAATTTCATCATCACGATACAGTTACACTCAGTAGTTTTTGCCTAACAGAGCTGTTTTGAATGACGAGACATCTTTCATGATTATCAGACAGAGGGACCAACAGTCCTGTACTGGAGACTGAAGTCTGAACCAAACCTGATCAGCCCTCTTGTAGAGTAATAACAAACCTGCAACTCCTGCATCTCTGTGCTGAAATAACTTCCTTTGTTGTAGTTTCATATATGTCGACTCTGTTTTCTGAAGCTTTTGACTCTTGCTCTGCAGTTTTCAGTCACTGGCTTGTATCCTGTGCTCAGTTTAGCAGCTCACAGCTTTGCTTTGGAGAGAGACTGGCTGGCTCATATGCATACTGTGTACTTCAAATACTGTGGCTTTTACATTTGACTGGCAAATTATGTTTGTGTGAGTTCCCATCCCTCCTGTTCTTCCTGTCACGGCCAAGAAGAAAATATGAAAAAAAAAAATATTTTACCTGAACAGGAGCAAACATCCAGTGGATGAGGTGTTTTCTGTTAACGCTGGATCATGAAATGTTAACGCTGGCTCTGTGAGGAATCCTGTTACACATGAATGATCCAGTTTGATCACAGTGGGTCAATGACAATGCAAGGACGACTCTGGACTGGCCGTCTGTGGCAGAACGAATCAATACAACACACACTAAAAACAGAGGATATAACTGAAGCAAAGAGGATGCAGTTTGCACTGAACAGAGAGTGTGTTGTCTGAATTATACAAGTAATGACAGAGGACCTCGACAAGGAAACTGTTAATTAAAATACTCCAGCTGCAGTCCTGCCCTGCTGCGTACAAATAACAGACAGCTTCAGCCTAAGAGATGCTGTTAGAGATGCTGTTGTAGGCAGCTTGAGTAGTCAGCGCGCTAATAGATAATACTCTAGAAAACTGACTGTTTGTCACTGTTTCTGTAGATAAATAATTGGGCCCAGGACAGATGAGGATCAGGAGGAGAGAAAGTCATTTTCGGACGCATTCAGGAGTCAAGGAATTGTGATGCACAGCCTCAAAGTGTTTTCTTTTTTCTAATTTAATTTTTTTTTTAAGTTAGCTAGCTGTGTGTCCTTGATGTTGTACTGTGTTATTTTGGTTAGGCTGTAGGAACTGGGTAATTTTTTAAAATAAAATTTTCTTGGCGAGAGTTAGAAGAGAGGATTGATCATTCTCATAACTGTACGTGTAAATATGAAGCTAAAGCCTGAAGGATGACTTTCTTCACTCAGCACAAAGACTGGAAGCACAGTAGTTCAACACATAACACCCAGTAAAACCACAATAAACCAGTTTATGAGCTAAATGGTGATCTTCAGAGGTGCTGCTAGGCTAACTGTTTCCCTCTGTTTCAAGTCTTTGTGCTAAGCTAAGCTAGCCTGCTGCTCGCTGTCAGTCTTCTCATCTAACTCTCCACCAGAAAGTGAAATAATCTTTTTATTCCTTTAAGAACTGGACATCATTTATGGGCCTGAAAGAAAGCACTTGAACTGCACAAGAAACATTTACTGTAGTTGTTAAACTTTGTCTGTTTTAAATTGCAGTGATCTATGCAGCAGCAGCAAAGATTCATTTTCACACACAATCTCTGCAATTTGCTTCCTATAAAAACTTCTGAGCCTTATGTATCTTGTAAATGAAGGTTTTTCCTCAAAATTTCCTTTACAGTTTATGTAAAGAATCAAAAATGAGGAGAAGCCTGATGACGTTTTGCTCTTTAATGGAATATATAGAATGTGTATTTTTTTCTTTTAGTAATGCCTTTCTCTCTGTAATCTTTCTCTGTGTTGGAAGTTTCCAAATAACCGCTCAGTTAAGACTTTTAGAGAAGTGGTTTCAGATGAGTTTGACTTCCCTCGTAATAACACTCACCTCTCGCAAACAACAATAACAAACAGGCTCAGTGTTAAAATGAACAGGCTTAAAAAAAAACAGGAAACAAGTGGAGAGATTTTCTTAAGCTGTGTTAGTATATTGTTCACCTAGTTATTACCTGCTGGACTGAACAGACAGATTCCAGTCCACATGTCAGGAAATCACTGCCCCCTGCTGGTTTATTCCTGTACTGCGTTGTACTGGGAAATAACTGACTCAATGTGAATAAACAGGAAAATGGAAAAGAGTGAACCACTTGTTGTTTTTCTGAGAAAGTTTTGTGCAAAAGGAGAAAAAAAACAAGATCATAGATATAAATACTGACAGAGAATCACAGTAAGTGAAGCTTTTCTCTTCCTCCTTCTGCTACTCAAACATTTCATGTATCAAGTGTTTGTTGACGCCTGTATTTTGACTCTCGTTGTCTGTGTTGCAGATAAATCATGTCGGCCCAGTTCCCCCCTCCTACTACGTGCGGGACCATGTTAAGGTGGACTATGAGCAGTGTATGACCGTCAGTCGAGGATCCTCCCAGCAGCTGGACTATGAGATCTTGTTCCCAGGCTGCGTCCTCAGGTGTGTGCCTCATAGTGTTAAAGGTTATTTAAGTTAAAGATTTGCTTCTTTTATCTGATTTAAATTGGAGTAAAATAAATATCTTAGCGCATAATAGTCATCCTTGTTAAAAAATGCTTATGTAGTTAAATATACATTTAAATTTTTAGCACTTTGTAAAGGTTATTTTTCAGAAACATCTAAGTTTTTTGTGCATTCTTTAGCAAAAGACAGTAATATCACATGCTGTGGTGGCTTCTTTTCTTAGTTGCTGTTCTTTCAACTGATGTACAAGACGCCAAATGTCACTGTCTTTATTTTTTAAGTAAATCCACAATCCACAAAATAATTAATTTAAAACATCCTTTTTTCCTCTCCATCCTGTTAGGTGGCAGTTTGCCAGTGAGGGGGCAGACATCGGCTTTGGGGTATTTCTGAAGGCTAAAAAAGGTGAATGGAAGAAGGCAGCTCAGATGCAGGAGGTTGTGCCCAGCCAGCGCTACAACGCCCACCTAGTCCCAGAGGACGGATCTCTGACCTGTGAACGCCCCGGAGTCTGTGAGTAACTGGGTCAGTCTGGTGCTCAAAGGGCTTTAATGTGCAGAAATATTAAAAATGAGCTTCTCTTCTCTTTTCCTCCACAGATGTGCTCAGATTTGACAACACCTACAGCATCTTCCAGGCCAAAAGAATCAGTTTTACTGTCGAGGTTCTGCTCCCAGACCACCTACAGCCTGCACAGACCAACGTGGCGTCCAGCGACCATGTGCAAGCTGAGGGCAACAGTCAGTCATAACCAAGAAGATTATGACACGAGGTGCCACTTCCATGTTGTCAGATCAGTAACTTTTTAGCCGCGAGTAAGCACAGCCTGAGATACTTGATTTGAATGCAACAAGCTGCCAATTTGTGTAAATTAATAGTATTATATCTGTCTGTTTGATGACTGTTTAATCATCTTTAATGACCTTATTTAGAATTATTTTATTTAGAAAAATCACTTCATCCAAAAATTAAAGTAATGACACAAAATGTTGAAAATGTAAATCAGTTGCTTCCACTGTGGCCCAGTTAAATATGGAAATAAGTGTAAGACAAGCCACACATATAAAATGCAGCACAAAAATTAGATCAACTTTTTCTATAGTTTTTTTGTCTATGGCATAAAAATTGACTCTCATGACAGTCAAGAAACAGTACAGCATCAGAATTTATTTAAAGTATCTGCAGTGAAAGGTTCATGAGCAGATACTTTGAGCAAAAGAGTTTGTACAGATCTTTTATTTGGCCTTTTTGATGCATCATTTCCATTTACTGTTTGTGTTACCATCTGTTATCCTTTTCTTTCTTTGTTCGTGTTGTTGCAGAAATATTGACAATGAAAGTTGCCACATTGAACATCAAGTCATAACAACATGTGGAGTAATTTGTAATGGGGTCTAAACTGTTAAGTTTTATTCATCTTTTAATTCATTACCCATTGGTTGGGTCTCTAATGAGCACCTGAAGGCATCAGACTTGCTGAAGACATTCCTTTAAATATTTATTTTCTAATTTATTTCCAGAAAATGATAACTAGTTTATGCTATTAAAATACTAAAGCTTGTGTCAGATTTTAAGTAAGCGCTGTTTGTTTAGATAAAGAGCATCAATGTTTCCAAGAATATGCAGTATTACAGATGGTTCATGTCAAGTCATTTGCATTGAATGTGAATGAAACTTGTTTTTTACTCTCACTAGACAATTACTGAATGTAGACTGTGGCTGGATTTTTAACAATATGTTCATGTTAAAATTCAGAGTTTTCCCCCAACAACCTATGTAGTCAACATAAACTCTTTCTTTTCTCATGTGATGAAGGTTGCATCAACTTGTAAAACATTATAAATAAATAAAACCAGTTTTCAACAAAATGTAAAATGGTAGCTGACTGTGGTTTTTAATTTTTTCTCCCATTTAGGGATGTAAACAAACAAGAAAGTTGTTTACATGCATGTTTACTCACTAAAATGTTTCTCAAAAGTTGGAAGCAATCCTTTATTTTGGTGAATTGATTTGGAAGTGTAAATGTCTAAATCATAAAAATACAACGTATTATTATAATGCCATTATTCTGCTAGTGTTCTCATGATCCAGCTAATGATCCATGTCATTTACATATTTTAACACCAATCAGAGTTGGTTGCTAGGCGGATCAGAACCAGTCAGCCAACGCCACGTGTCACATCATTGGCCAGGACCACGTAGAGATGGAGAAATGAAGTCGGAGATTAGCATTAGCAGCGAGCGTTAGTATTAGCATTACCTTGTAATGATGAATTTTAATTCCATTTTCAGTCGTTTATATTGCTTGGGTAAGAGTGTGTGTTTCTGTTACTTGAGGCGCATGTGACATGACTTGTGGGCATCACTGTTTGTTTTCACTTAACCGACATTTGTCATTTATTCTGGTCATTTTAACTCAGTTTATGATGGTTTATCATGTTATCAGCTTAACATAGACAGCTTTACACAGACATTATATGTTTTCAGTAACTGATCTAAAGACATAAATACATAACTCATTATTAATGTTTATTTACATAGTTCATGAATGTACAAGTAAAAAAAAAAAAGAATTTAAACATCAGCTCTTTCTCCCTTTCCCTCTCTCTCCCTCTGTCTTTCTCATCAGCGCAGTAAATAATAAAAATATTAAGAACATATCCAGTTCAGTGTCATTTTGCTTCATTTTGGCTTCTATCAATCAGATTTGGTTCAGATTGTAACTGACTTTGGAGAAATCTGCTCCTCTGCTGTTGTGTGAATATCAGGACCTGGTGGAGTCAGTTCTCCAGTCAGAGCAGCTTCCTCTGTATTTGTGTGTAAAGTAAATTTAACTCTTGAACTAGTTTAGTCCATTAGTCTATCTTTTGACAGTTTGAAGTTCAATAGCCAGAAACTCTCCGTGCTTTTATCTTGATGAGTTAAAAGTCACATCTTTATCTTAATGTTTGTTGTGTTTTACTCCGCAGGATTCAAACTTTAATCATTAAATCACAGAGAAGAGACAGATGTGAAGACCTTTTCAGAAGGTCAGTGTTAGTTTATTCTTTTCAGTCTGACTGTCATTATCTCAGCTGCAGTTTGACACTTTAAAACCTCTTGTCTGGAACATACTGTAACAAATTAAAGCTGCTATAATGATGACATATTTTTTCACTTTTTTGCCTTGTTACACACTGACATTTCCATTTTTTGACTGTCGCCTTTCTATACTACAACATTTTTAAGCGACTTACTATACTGACATTTTTTGATGGTTTTTGACTCCTTACCATACTACAGACATTTTTAGACAACTTACTATACTATGACATTTTTTATCCATTTTTTTGGTCTTAGTATAAAGTGACATTTTTTGACCATTTTTGGCACCTTACTATACTATGACATTTTTTAGATGGTTTTTGACACCTTACTATACTATGACATTTTTGACACCTTACTATACTATGACATTTTTTAGATGGTTTTTGACACCTTACTATACTATGACATTTTTTGATGGTTTATGACACCTTACTATACTATGAATTTTTTTGACCATTTTTGACACCTTACTATACTATGACATTTTTGACACCTTACTATACTATGAATTTTTTTGACCATTTTTGACACCTTACTATACTATGACATTTTTTACACCTTACTATACTACGACATTTTTTGACCATTTTTGACACCTTACTATACTATGACATTTTTTGACCATTTTTGACACCTTACTATACTATGACATTTTTTGACCATTTTTGACACCTTACTATACTATGAAATTTTTTGATGGTTTTTGACACCTTACTATACTATGACATTTTTTGATGGTTTTTGACACCTTACTATACTATGACATTTTTTGATTTTTTGACACCTTACTATAGTATGAAATTTTTGACCATTTTTGACACCTTACTATACTATGACATTTTTGACACCTTACTATACTATGACATTTTTTGATGATTTTTTGACACCTTACTATACTATGACATTTTTTGACCATTTTTGACACCTTACTATACTATGAATTTTTTGACCATTTTTGGCACCTTACTATACTATGACATTTTTTGATGGTTTTTGACACCTTACTAGAGTATGAAATTTTTTGACCATTTTTGACACTTTACTATAGTATGAAATTTTTGACCATTTTTTGACACCTTACTATACTATGACATTTTTGACACCTTACTATACTATGACATTTTTTGACCATTTTTGACACCTTACTATACTATGATATTTTTTTTTTTGACTATGACATTTTTGACCATTTTTTGACACCTTACTATACTATGAATTTTTTTTGACCATTTTTGATGCTACTATACTGTGACATTTTTGGACATTTTTGTATACTATGACATTTTTTGACATTTTTGACACCTTACTATACTACGACATTTTTGACCATTTTTGACACCTTACTATACTATGACATTTTTGATTTTTTGACACCTTACTATACTATGAAATTTTTTGATGGTTTTTTGACCCTTACTATACTATGACATTTTTTGATGTTTTGACACCTTACTATACTATGACATTTTTGATGACACCTTACTTACTATGAAATTTTTGACCATTTTGACACCTTACTATACTATGACATTTTTGACACCTTACTATACTATGACATTTTTTTGATGATTTTTGACACCTTACTATACTATGACATTTTTTGACCATTTTTGGCACCTTACTATACTATGAATTTTTTTGACCATTTTTGGCACCTTACTATACTATGACATTTTTTGATGGTTTTTGACACCTTACTATACTATGAAATTTTTTGACCATTTTTGACACCTTACTATAGTATGAAATTTTTGACCATTTTTGACACCTTACTATACTATGACATTTTTGACACCTTACTATACTATGACATTTTTTGACCATTTTTGACACCTTACTATACTATGATATTTTTTGACCATTTTTGATACCTTACTATACTATGACATTTTTGACCATTTTTGACACCTTACTATACTATGAATTTTTTTGACCATTTTTGATGCTTTACTATACTATGAAATTTTTTGACCATTTTTGACACCTTACTAGAGTATGACATTTTTGACACCTTACTATACTATGACATTTTTGACACCTTACTATACTATGACATTTTTTGATGGTTTTTGACACCTTACTATACTATGACATTTTTTGATGGTTTTTGACACCTTACTATACTATGACATTTTTTGATGGTTTTTGACACCTTACTATACTATGAATTTTTTTGACCATTTTTGACACCTTACTATACTATGAATTTTTTTGACCATTTTTGACACCTTACTATACTATGACATTTTTGACCATTTTTGACACCTTACTATACTATGAATTTTTTTGATGGTTTTTGACACCTTACTATAGTATGAAATTTTTGATCATTTTTGACACCTTACTATAGTATGAAATTTTTGACCATTTTTGACACCTTACTATACTATGAAATTTTTTTACCATTTTTTGCACCTTACTATACTATGACATTTTTTGACCATTTTTGGCACCTTACTATACTACTACATTTTTTGACCATTTTTGATACCTTACTATACTATGAAATTTTTTGACCATTTTTGGCACCTTACTATACTATGACATTTTTGACACCTTATTATACTATGACATTTTTGGACCATTTTTGACACCTTAATATACTATGATATTTTTTGACCATATTTGGTGCCTTACCATACCATGACAATTTTTGACAGATTAGGGTTAGGGTTATTGCTTTTGGCAACGTTTAACCAAAGGTTAGGGTTAGGGTTAGGGTTATTGGTTTTAGCCACTTTAAGCCAGAGGTTAGGGTTAGCGTTGCAGCTTTTGGCCACTTTTAACCAAAGGTTAGGGTTAGGGTTAGGGTTGCAGCTTTTAGCCACTTGTAGTCAGAGGTTAGGGTTAGGGTTATTGCTTTTAGCCACTTTAAGCCAGAAGTTAGGGTTAGGGTTAGGGTTAGGGTTGCAGTTTTTAGCCACTTGTAGTCAGAGGTTAGGGTTAGGGTTATTGCTTTTAGCCACTTTAAGCCAGATGTTAGGGTTAGGGTTAAGGTTGCAGCTTTTAGCCACTTTTAACCAAAGGTTAGGGTTAGGGTTAGGGTTATTGGTTTTAGCCACTTTAAGCTAGAGGTTAGGGTTAGCGTTGCAGCTTTTGGCCACTTTAAACCAAAGGTTAGGGTTAGGGTTAGGGTTGCAGCTTTTAGCCACTTGTAGTCAGGTTAGGGTTAGGGTTATTGCTTTTAGCCACTTTAAGCCAGAAGTTAGGGTTAGGGTTAGGGTTGCAGCTTTTAGCCACTTGTAGTCAGAGGTTAGGGTTAGGGTTATTGCTTTTAGCCACTTTAAGCCAGAAGTTAGGGTTAGGGTTAGGGTTGCAGCTTTTAGCCACTTGTAGTCAGAGGTTAGGGTTAGGGTTGCAGCTTTTAGCCACTTGTAGTCAGAGGTTAGGGTTAGGGTTATTGCTTTTAGCCACTTTGAGCCAGATGTTAGGGTTAGGGTTAGGGTTGCAACTTTTAGCCACTTTAAGCCAGATGTTAGGGTTAGGGTTAAGGTTGCAGCTTTTAGCCACTTTTAACCAAAGGTTAGGGTTAGGGTTAGGGTTATTGGTTTTAGCCACTTTAAGCTAGAGGTTAGGGTTAGCGTTGCAGCTTTTGGCCACTTTTAACCAAAGGTCAGGGTTAGGTTAGGGTTAGGGTTAGGGTTGCAGCTTTTAGCCACTTGTAGTCAGAGGTTAGGGTTAGGGTTATTGCTTTTAGCCACTTTAAGCCAGAAGTTAGGGTTAGGGTTGCAGCTTTTAGCCACCTGTAGTCAGATGTTAGGGTTAGGGTTAAGGTTGCAGCTTTTAGCCACTTTTAAACAAAGGTTAGGGTTAGGGTTGCAGCTTTTAGCCACTTGTAGCCAGAGGTTAGGGTTAGGGTTATTGCTTTCAGCCAGAGGTTGGGGTTAGGGTTGAGGCTTTTAGCCACATGTAGCCATGTAATTTGAAAATAGAGAAACTCAACTAAAATGTTAAGATACAAAACTTTATTGATTCTGTTCCAGACAACATTTAACAAATCACAGCAAAAATAATGACAGATATTAAATCACTTGGAAACACTGTTTAATTCTCTCACACCACATTAAATGTAGTGATGAACACATATGAGGACAAGCTTTTGAAAGTCTTACACATCTTTAAACATTTAAGTACTTTTGTTGTCCTATTAATTACATATTATTAATACTTATCACAGAAACTGTTCAAGGCTTTGATGATATTTTGACACCATACTACACTATGACATTTTTCATCTGTTTTTGATTCCTTATTATACTACGACAATTTTCACATTTCTGACCACATACTGTAACATGTTTGATGTCTTATTATAATGTGACATTTTTCTTTCTGTTTTGGACTAATATTACTTCTGCATTGCTTTATTTTTAAGATTACTTTTACTGTTACCACTAAGATTACTTTAACCACTATACATTACTTTTCTTATTACATATTATAAACTTACAGATAACTTTTAATCTTTTATACACCTGGTAAAAAATTAGTTTGGCTATTACATGTTACTGCTAATATTGCTACTTACTTTTACATCATTTCTATTAATACAGATTACTTATACATTATTTTTCCATTGCAGATTACTTCTGTTTTAACACTTTTCTGATACACTGAATACTTAGCATAAACAATTTAATGTCAGTGCTCGGTGTTGAGTAGTTGATGTAAAGCTGGTTGTGAATTCCTGTCCTGGTCTCAAAGAACTTCTGCATTGTGTGAAGATTCTTTGTGATAGTGGACGATGTCTCTAAGATCATATACGGTGGACGATGTCTCCCTCATCCTCAACAATGTCCCAATCATGGACGACATCTCAGCGATTGTGGATGATGTCGTGGACGAAGTGGTGACACCTGGAGGAAATCAAAGAGAAACATACAGAGGAAAATGATCAATACACTACTACCTATTCCTCATCAACAGTTTAACCGTGAAAACAGAAAAATATTCAACATTACAGAAGAACCACTGATGGTTTTACATGCTTTAGTATAACACGATGCCTATAATGCCTTACTCCACTATTATTTCTGATATTGCTAATTACTTTTACATTACTTCTATTAATACAAATTACTTATACAGTTTTGCTCATAAGTTTACATATCCTGGCAGAACTTGTGATTTCTTGGCCATTTTTCTGAGAATATGAATGATAATACAAAAACTTTTCTTTCACTCAAGGTTAGTAGTTTAGTGAAACCATTTATTATCAAACAACTGTGTTTGCTCTTTTTAATAATAATAATAATACTGACGACAGAAACTACCCAAATGACCCTGATCAAAAGTTTACATACCCTGGAAGTTTTGGCCGTACAACATACACACAAGTTGGCACACATGGATTTAAATGGCTGCTCAAGGTAACCATCCTCATTTGTGATCTGTTTGCTTGTAATCAATTTGTGTGTATAAAAGGTCAGCGAGTTTCTGGGCTCCTGACAGAGCCCTGCATATTTCATCTTTACTTCTCTGCGGGAGAAGTAAGTTGAACTGTATAAATTATGAAAAGGATACAAAAAGATATCCAAGGAATTGAGAATGCCAATCAGCAGTGTAAGAAGTGTTAAGAAGTGGAAAATTAGGGATTCTGTTGAAACCAAGCCACGGTCAGGCAGACCAACAAAAATTTCAGTCACAACTGCCAGGAAAATTGTTTGGGATGCAAAGAAGATGCACAATAAGGAGGCACTTGAAGAAAAATGGGCTGCATGGTCAAGTCACCAGAAGAAAGCTATTATTACACCAATTTGCAGACATAAGCCCGGAAACTGCGCATGGGACGTACTTGGACGTTCCAACATGACAATGATCCAAAACACAAGGCCATGTCAACCTGTCATTGGCTACAGCAGAAAAAAGTGGAGGTTTTGGAGTGGACATTTCAGTCTCCTGACCTCAATATCACTGAGCCACTCTGGGGAGATCTCAAACGTGCAGTTCATGCAAGACAGCCCAAGAATTTACAGGAACTGGAGGGTTTGAAAGAAATGTTTTTGTATTATCATTCATATTCTCTGAAAAATGGCCAAGAAATCACAAATTCTGACAGGGTATGTAAATTTATGAGCACAACTGTACATTATTTTTATAATGCACATTACTTGTATCATGACTATTTTCTGATAAACTGAATACTGAACATAAACAGTTTAATGTCAGTTCTCTGTGTTGGACAGTTGATGTAGAGCTGTTTGTGAATTACCTGGACGCCTCTGTCCTGGTCTCAAAGAACGTCATTGTTAGAAGACTCTCTGATCGCGGACAATGTCTCTGAGATTATGGACAAAGTCTCTGCGATCATTGACAATGTGTCCGTGATCGTGGACCAAGTCTCGGATGATAGACTGTTTCTCTGTGATCATTAACAATGCCAGCTGATCGCGGTCATGCCGTCGAATCGAGGAACCACAGTGTCACTACCGATTCTTGCGCAGAGCTCTGCGAAGCAGCGACAATGTCTCTGACCATGGACAACGTCTCTCTCATCTTTGACAAGGTCTCTGCGACCATGGACAACGTCTCTGATCGTGGACGATGTCTCCCTCATCCTCAACAATGTCACTCCGATCATGGACCGTGTCTCTGTGATCACGGACAATGTCTCTGAGATTATGGACAAAGTCTCTGCGATCATCGACAATGTCTCCATGAACGCCGGCAGTGCCGACTAATCGGGGACCGAGTCACCACGAGTCACGGACAATGTCTCTGATCGTGGACGATGTCTCCCTCATCCTCAACAATGTCTCTCTGATCATGGACGACGGCTCAGCGATGGTGGTCGATGTCGTGGACCAAGTGGTGACACCTGGAGGAAATCAAAGAGAAACATACAAAGGAAAATGATCAATACTCTACTACTTTAATATAGCATGACTTTTTTGACTACACACTACACTAAGATGTTTGTGTGGCATTTGTGACCACATGCTACAATGCGACATTTTAATAAAATTTTTGACAACATGTTATACTGTGATTTATTTTGGTTACAATTGTAATGGCTTAATATACTATTAGTTTTTTGATATTTTTAAAACCTTAATTTACGATATTATTTGAAATATCTTTATTATGATTATTATAATTGTACTTTTTTACATGTTCGATGCTGATTACTTCTATTATTACACTTTTCTGATATACTGAACATAAACAGTTTAATGTCAGTCTTCTGTGTTGGACAGTTGATGTAAAGCTGTTTGTGAATTACCTGGAGGCCTCTGTCCTGGTCTCAAAGAACGTCAGTGTTCGAAGACTCTCTGTGATCGCGGACAATGTCTCTCTCATCCTGACGATGTCTCCCTCATCCTCAACAATGTCACTCCGATCATGGACCGTGTCTCTGTGATCACGGACAATGTCTCTGAGATTATGGACAAAGTCTCTGCGATCATCGACAATGTCTCCATGAACGCCGGCAATGCCGACTAATCGGGGACCGAGTCACCACGAGTCACAGACAATGTCTCTGATCGTGGACGATGTCTCCCTCATCCTCAACAATGTCTCTCTGATCATGGACGACGGCTCAGCGATGGTGGTCGATGTCGTGGACGAAGTGGTGACACCTGGTCGTCTGTGATCGCGGACTACGTCTCTGTGATCGCGGACAATGCCTCCAAGATTATGGACAAAGTCTCTGTGATCATTGACAATGTCTCCATGAACGCCGGCAATGCCGACTAATCGGGGACCGAGTCACCACGAGTCACGGACAATGTCTCTGATCGTGGACGATGTCTCCCTCATCCTCAACAATGTCTCTCCGATCATGGACAACGTCTCAGCAATTGTGGACGATGTCGTGGACCAAGTGGTGACACCTGGAGGATATCAAAGAGAAACATACAAAGGAAAATGATCAATACTCTACTACTTTAATATAGCATGACTTTTTTGACTACACACTACACTAAGATGTTTGTGTGGCATTTGTGACCACATGCTACAATGCGACATTTTAATAAAATTTTTCACATGTTATACTGTGATTTATTTTGGTTACAATTGTAATGGCTTAATATACTATTAGTTTTTTGATATTTTTAAAACCTTAATTTACGATATTATTTGAAATATCTTTATTATGATTATTAATAATTGTACTTTTTTACATGTTCGATGCTGATTACTTCTATTATTACACTTTTCTGATATACTGAACATAAACAGTTTAATGTCAGTCTTCTGTGTTGGACAGTTGATGTAAAGCTGTTTGTGAATTACCTGGAGGCCTCTGTCCTGGTCTCAAAGAACGTCAGTGTTCGAAGACTCTCTGTGATCGCGGACAATGTCTCTGAGATTATGGACAAAGTCTCTGCGATCATTGACAATGTGTCTGTGATCGTGGACCAAGTCTCGGATGATAGACTGTTTCTCTGTGATCATTAACAATGCCAGCTGATCGCGGTCATGCCGTCGAATCGAGGAACCACAGTGTCACTACCGATTCTTGCGCAGAGCTCTGCGAAGCAGCGACAATGTCTCTGACCATGGACAACGTCTCTCTCATCTTTGACAAGGTCTCTGCGACCATGGACAACGTCTCTGATCGTGGACGATGTCTCCCTCATCCTCAACAATGTCACTCCGATCATGGACCGTGTCTCTGTGATCACGGACAATGTCTCTGAGATTATGGACAAAGTCTCTGCGATCATCGACAATGTCACCATGAACGCCGGCAGTGCCGACTAATCGGGGACCGAGTCACCACGAGTCACGGACAATGTCTCTGATCGTGGACGATGTCTCCCTCATCCTCAACAATGTCTCTCTGATCATGGACGACGGCTCAGCGATGGTGGTCGATGTCGTGGACCAAGTGGTGACACCTGGTCGTCTGTGATCGCGGACTACGTCTCTGTGATCGCAGACAATGTCTCCGAGATTATGGACAAAGTCTCTGTGATCATTGACAATGTCTCCATGAACGCCGGCAATGCCGACTAATCGGGGACCGAGTCACCACGAGTCACGGACAATGTCTCTGATCGTGGACGATGTCTCCCTCATCCTCAACAATGTCTCTCCGATCATGGACGACGTCTCAGCAATTGTGGACGATGTCGTGGACCAAGTGGTGACACCTGGAGGAAATCAAAGAGAAACATACAAAGGAAAATGATCAATACTCTACTACTTTAATATAGCATGACTTTTTTGACTGCACACTACACTAAGATGTTTGTGTGGCATTTGTGACCACATGCTACAATGCGACATTTTAATAAAATTTTTGACAACATGTTATACTGTGATTTATTTTGGTTACAATTGTAATGGCTTAATATACTATTAGTTTTTTGATATTTTTAAAACCTTAATTTACAATATTATTTGAAATATCTTTATTATGATTATTAATAATTGTACTTTTTTACATGTTCGATGCTGATTACTTCTATTATTACACTTTTCTGATATACTGAACATAAACAGTTTAATGTCAGTCTTCTGTGTTGGACAGTTGATGTAAAGCTGTTTGTGAATTACCTGGAGGCCTCTGTCCTGGTCTCAAAGAACGTCAGTGTTCGAAGACTCTCTGTGATCGCGGACAATGTCTCTGAGATTATGGACAAAGTCTCTGCGATCATTGACAATGTGTCTGTGATCGTGGACCAAGTCTCGGATGATAGACTGTTTCTCTGTGATCATTAACAATGCCAGCTGATCGCGGTCATGCCGTCGAATCGAGGAACCACAGTATCACTACCGATTCTTGCGCAGAGCTCTGCGAAGCAGCGACAATGTCTCTGACCATGGACAACGTCTCTCTCATCTTTGACAAGGTCTCTGCGACCATGGACAACGTCTCTGATCGTGGACGATGTCTCCCTCATCCTCAACAATGTCACTCCGATCATGGACCGTGTCTCTGTGATCACGGACAATGTCTCTGAGATTATGGACAAAGTCTCTGCGATCATCGACAATGTCTCCATGAACGCCGGCAATGCCGACTAATCGGGGACCGAGTCACCACGAGTCACGGACAATGTCTCTGATCGTGGACGATGTCTCCCTCATCCTCAACAATGTCTCTCTGATCATGGACGACGGCTCAGCGATGGTGGTCGATGTCGTGGACGAAGTGGTGACACCTGGTCGTCTGTGATCGCGGACTACGTCTCTGTGATCGCGGACAATGCCTCCGAGATTATGGACAAAGTCTCTGTGATCATTGACAATGTCTCCATGAACGCCGGCAATGCCGACTAATCGGGGACCGAGTCACCACGAGTCACGGACAATGTCTCTGATCGTGGACGATGTCTCCCTCATCCTCAACAATGTCTCTCCGATCATGGACGACGTCTCAGCAATTGTGGACGATGTCGTGGACCAAGTGGTGACACCTGGAGGAAATCAAAGAGAAACATACAAAGGAAAATGATCAATACTCTACTACTTTAATATAGCATGACTTTTTTGACTGCACACTACACTAAGATGTTTGTGTGGCATTTGTGACCACATGCTACAATGCGACATTTTAATAAAATTTTTGACAACATGTTATACTGTGATTTATTTTGGTTACAATTGTAATGGCTTAATATACTATTAGTTTTTTGATATTTTTAAAACCTTAATTTACGATATTATTTGAAATATCTTTATTATGATTATTATAATTGTACTTTTTTACATGTTCGATGCTGATTACTTCTATTATTACACTTTTCTGATATACTGAACATAAACAGTTTAATG
This sequence comes from Lates calcarifer, assembly GCF_001640805.2. Taxonomy (NCBI): domain Eukaryota; kingdom Metazoa; phylum Chordata; class Actinopteri; family Centropomidae; genus Lates; species Lates calcarifer. The sequence continues at coordinate 24,430,936 of NC_066845.1, forward strand.
TCAGTCTTCTGTGTTGGACAGTTGATGTAAAGCTGTTTGTGAATTACCTGGAGGCCTCTGTCCTGGTCTCAAAGAACGTCAGTGTTCGAAGACTCTCTGTGATCGCGGACAATGTCTCTGAGATTATGGACAAAGTCTCTGCGATCATTGACAATGTGTCTGTGATCGTGGACCAAGTCTCGGATGATAGACTGTTTCTCTGTGATCATTAACAATGCCAGCTGATCGCGGTCATGCCGTCGAATCGAGGAACCACAGTGTCACTACCGATTCTTGCGCAGAGCTCTGCGAAGCAGCGACAATGTCTCTGACCATGGACAACGTCTCTCTCATCTTTGACAAGGTCTCTGCGACCATGGACAACGTCTCTGATCGTGGACGATGTCTCCCTCATCCTCAACAATGTCACTCCGATCATGGACCGTGTCTCTGTGATCACGGACAATGTCTCTGAGATTATGGACAAAGTCTCTGCGATCATCGACAATGTCTCCATGAACGCCGGCAATGCCGACTAATCGGGGACCGAGTCACCACGAGTCACGGACAATGTCTGATCGTGGACGATGTCTCCCTCATCCTCAACAATGTCTCTCTGATCATGGACGACGGCTCAGCGATGGTGGTCGATGTCGTGGACGAAGTGGTGACACCTGGTCGTCTGTGATCGCGGACTACGTCTCTGTGATCGCGGACAATGCCTCCGAGATTATGGACAAAGTCTCTGTGATCATTGACAATGTCTCCATGAACGCCGGCAATGCCGACTAATCGGGGACCGAGTCACCACGAGTCACGGACAATGTCTCTGATCGTGGACGATGTCTCCCTCATCCTCAACAATGTCTCTCCGATCATGGACGACGTCTCAGCAATTGTGGACGATGTCGTGGACCAAGTGGTGACACCTGGAGGAAATCAAAGAGAAACATACAAAGGAAAATGATCAATACTCTACTACTTTAATATAGCATGACTTTTTTGACTGCACACTACACTAAGATGTTTGTGTGGCATTTGTGACCACATGCTACAATGCGACATTTTAATAAAATTTTTGACAACATGTTATACTGTGATTTATTTTGGTTACAATTGTAATGGCTTAATATACTATTAGTTTTTTGATATTTTTAAAACCTTAATTTACGATATTATTTGAAATATCTTTATTATGATTATTATAATTGTACTTTTTTACATGTTCGATGCTGATTACTTCTATTATTACACTTTTCTGATATACTGAACATAAACAGTTTAATGTCAGTCTTCTGTGTTGGACAGTTGATGTAGAGCTGTTTGTGAATTACCTGGAGGCCTCTGTCCTGGTCTCAAAGAACGTCAGTGTTCGAAGACTCTCTGTGATCGCGGACAATGTCTCTGAGATTATGGACAAAGTCTCTGCGATCATTGACAATGTGTCTGTGATCGTGGACCAAGTCTCGGATGATAGACTGTTTCTCTGTGATCATTAACAATGCCAGCTGATCGCGGTCATGCCGTCGAATCGAGGAACCACAGTGTCACTACCGATTCTTGCGCAGAGCTCTGCGAAGCAGCGACAATGTCTCTGACCATGGACAACGTCTCTCTCATCTTTGACAAGGTCTCTGCGACCATGGACAACGTCTCTGATCGTGGACGATGTCTCCCTCATCCTCAACAATGTCACTCCGATCATGGACCGTGTCTCTGTGATCACGGACAATGTCTCTGAGATTATGGACAAAGTCTCTGCGATCATCGACAATGTCTCCATGAACGCCGGCAATGCCGACTAATCGGGGACCGAGTCACCACGAGTCACGGACAATGTCTCTGATCGTGGACGATGTCTCCCTCATCCTCAACAATGTCTCTCTGATCATGGACGACGGCTCAGCGATGGTGGTCGATGTCGTGGACGAAGTGGTGACACCTGGTCGTCTGTGATCGCGGACTACGTCTCTGTGATCGCGGACAATGCCTCCGAGATTATGGACAAAGTCTCTGTGATCATTGACAATGTCTCCAAGAACGCCGGCAATGCCGACTAATCGGGGACCGAGTCACCACGAGTCACGGACAATGTCTCTGATCGTGGACGATGTCTCCCTCATCCTCAACAATGTCTCTCCGATCATGGACGACGTCTCAGCAATTGTGGACGATGTCGTGGACCAAGTGGTGACACCTGGAGGAAATCAAAGAGAAACATACAAAGGAAAATGATCAATACTCTACTACTTTAATATAGCATGACTTTTTTGACTGCACACTACACTAAGATGTTTGTGTGGCATTTGTGACCACATGCTACAATGCGACATTTTAATAAAATTTTTGACAACATGTTATACTGTGATTTATTTTGGTTACAATTGTAATGGCTTAATATACTATTAGTTTTTTGATATTTTTAAAACCTTAATTTACGATATTATTTGAAATATCTTTATTATGATTATTATAATTGTACTTTTTTACATGTTCGATGCTGATTACTTCTATTATTACACTTTTCTGATATACTGAACATAAACAGTTTAATGTCAGTCTTCTGTGTTGGACAGTTGATGTAAAGCTGTTTGTGAATTACCTGGAGGCCTCTGTCCTGGTCTCAAAGAACGTCAGTGTTCGAAGACTCTCTGTGATCGCGGACAATGTCTCTGAGATTATGGACAAAGTCTCTGCGATCATTGACAATGTGTCTGTGATCGTGGACCAAGTCTCGGATGATAGACTGTTTCTCTGTGATCATTAACAATGCCAGCTGATCGCGGTCATGCCGTCGAATCGAGGAACCACAGTGTCACTACCGATTCTTGCGCAGAGCTCTGCGAAGCAGCGACAATGTCTCTGACCATGGACAACGTCTCTCTCATCTTTGACAAGGTCTCTGCGACCATGGACAACGTCTCTGATCGTGGACGATGTCTCCCTCATCCTCAACAATGTCACTCCGATCATGGACCGTGTCTCTGTGATCACGGACAATGTCTCTGAGATTATGGACAAAGTCTCTGCGATCATCGACAATGTCTCCATGAACGCCGGCAATGCCGACTAATCGGGGACCGAGTCACCACGAGTCACGGACAATGTCTCTGATCGTGGACGATGTCTCCCTCATCCTCAACAATGTCTCTCTGATCATGGACGACGGCTCAGCGATGGTGGTCGATGTCGTGGACGAAGTGGTGACACCTGGTTGTCTGTGATCGCGGACTACGTCTCTGTGATCGCGGACAATGCCTCCGAGATTATGGACAAAGTCTCTGTGATCATTGACAATGTCTCCATGAACGCCGGCAATGCCGACTAATCGGGGACCGAGTCACCACGAGTCACGGACAATGTCTCTGATCGTGGACGATGTCTCCCTCATCCTCAACAATGTCTCTCCGATCATGGACGACGTCTCAGCAATTGTGGACGATGTCGTGGACCAAGTGGTGACACCTGGAGGAAATCAAAGAGAAACATACAAAGGAAAATGATCAATACTCTACTACTTTAATATAGCATGACTTTTTTGACTGCACACTACACTAAGATGTTTGTGTGGCATTTGTGACCACATGCTACAATGCGACATTTTAATAAAATTTTTGACAACATGTTATACTGTGATTTATTTTGGTTACAATTGTAATGGCTTAATATACTATTAGTTTTTTGATATTTTTAAAACCTTAATTTACGATATTATTTGAAATATCTTTATTATGATTATTATAATTGTACTTTTTTACATGTTCGATGCTGATTACTTCTATTATTACACTTTTCTGATATACTGAACATAAACAGTTTAATGTCAGTCTTCTGTGTTGGACAGTTGATGTAGAGCTGTTTGTGAATTACCTGGAGGCCTCTGTCCTGGTCTCAAAGAACGTCAGTGTTCGAAGACTCTCTGTGATCGCGGACAATGTCTCTGAGATTATGGACAAAGTCTCTGCGATCATTGACAATGTGTCTGTGATCGTGGACCAAGTCTCGGATGATAGACTGTTTCTCTGTGATCATTAACAATGCCAGCTGATCGCGGTCATGCCGTCGAATCGAGGAACCACAGTGTCACTACCGATTCTTGCGCAGAGCTCTGCGAAGCAGCGACAATGTCTCTGACCATGGACAACGTCTCTCTCATCTTTGACAAGGTCTCTGCGACCATGGACAACGTCTCTGATCGTGGACGATGTCTCCCTCATCCTCAACAATGTCACTCCGATCATGGACCGTGTCTCTGTGATCACGGACAATGTCTCTGAGATTATGGACAAAGTCTCTGCGATCATCGACAATGTCTCCATGAACGCCGGCAGTGCCGACTAATCGGGGACCGAGTCACCACGAGTCACGGACAATGTCTCTGATCGTGGACGATGTCTCCCTCATCCTCAACAATGTCTCTCTGATCATGGACGACGGCTCAGCGATGGTGGTCGATGTCGTGGACCAAGTGGTGACACCTGGAGGAAATCAAAGAGAAACATACAAAGGAAAATGATCAATACTCTACTACTTTAATATAGCATGACTTTTTTGACTACACACTACACTAAGATGTTTGTGTGGCATTTGTGACCACATGCTACAATGCGACATTTTAATAAAATTTTTGACAACATGTTATACTGTGATTTATTTTGGTTACAATTGTAATGGCTTAATATACTATTAGTTTTTTGATATTTTTAAAACCTTAATTTACGATATTATTTGAAATATCTTTATTATGATTATTAATAATTGTACTTTTTTACATGTTCGATGCTGATTACTTCTATTATTACACTTTTCTGATATACTGAACATAAACAGTTTAATGTCAGTCTTCTGTGTTGGACAGTTGATGTAAAGCTGTTTGTGAATTACCTGGAGGCCTCTGTCCTGGTCTCAAAGAACGTCAGTGTTCGAAGACTCTCTGTGATCGCGGACAATGTCTCTGAGATTATGGACAAAGTCTCTGCGATCATTGACAATGTGTCTGTGATCGTGGACCAAGTCTCGGATGATAGACTGTTTCTCTGTGATCATTAACAATGCCAGCTGATCGCGGTCATGCCGTCGAATCGAGGAACCACAGTGTCACTACCGATTCTTGCGCAGAGCTCTGCGAAGCAGCGACAATGTCTCTGATCGTGGACAACGTCTCTCTCATCTTTGACAAGGTCTCTGCGACCATGGACAACGTCTCTGATCGTGGACGATGTCTCCCTCATCCTCAACAATGTCACTCCGATCATGGACCGTGTCTCTGTGATCACGGACAATGTCTCTGAGATTATGGACAAAGTCTCTGCGATCATCGACAATGTCTCCATGAACGCCGGCAATGCCGACTAATCGGGGACCGAGTCACCACGAGTCACGGACAATGTCTGATCGTGGACGATGTCTCCCTCATCCTCAACAATGTCTCTCTGATCATGGACGACGGCTCAGCGATGGTGGTCGATGTCGTGGACCAAGTGGTGACACCTGGTCGTCTGTGATCGCGGACTACGTCTCTGTGATCGCGGACAATGCCTCCGAGATTATGGACAAAGTCTCTGCGATCATCGACAATGTCTCCATGAACGCCGGCAGTGCCGACTAATCGGGGACCGAGTCACCACGAGTCACGGACAATGTCTCTGATCGTGGACGATGTCTCCCTCATCCTCAACAATGTCTCTCTGATCATGGACGACGGCTCAGCGATGGTGGTCGATGTCATGGACCAAGTGGTGACACCTGGAGGAAATCAAAGAGAAACATACAAAGGAAAATGATCAATACTCTACTACTTTAATATAGCATGACTTTTTTGACTACACACTACACTAAGATGTTTGTGTGGCATTTGTGACCACATGCTACAATGCGACATTTTAATAAAATTTTTGACAACATGTTATACTGTGATTTATTTTGGTTACAATTGTAATGGCTTAATATACTATTAGTTTTTTGATATTTTTAAAACCTTAATTTACGATATTATTTGAAATATCTTTATTATGATTATTATAATTGTACTTTTTTACATGTTCGATGCTGATTACTTCTATTATTACACTTTTCTGATATACTGAACATAAACAGTTTAATGTCAGTCTTCTGTGTTGGACAGTTGATGTAAAGCTGTTTGTGAATTACCTGGAGGCCTCTGTCCTGGTCTCAAAGAACGTCAGTGTTCGAAGACTCTCTGTGATCGCGGACAATGTCTCTGAGATTATGGACAAAGTCTCTGCGATCATTGACAATGTGTCTGTGATCGTGGACCAAGTCTCGGATGATAGACTGTTTCTCTGTGATCATTAACAATGCCAGCTGATCGCGGTCATGCCGTCGAATCGAGGAACCACAGTGTCACTACCGATTCTTGCGCAGAGCTCTGCGAAGCAGCGACAATGTCTCTGACCATGGACAACGTCTCTCTCATCTTTGACAAGGTCTCTGCGACCATGGACAACGTCTCTGATCGTGGACGATGTCTCCCTCATCCTCAACAATGTCACTCCGATCATGGACCGTGTCTCTGTGATCACGGACAATGTCTCTGAGATTATGGACAAAGTCTCTGCGATCATCGACAATGTCTCCATGAACGCCGGCAATGCCGACTAATCGGGGACCGAGTCACCACGAGTCACGGACAATGTCTGATCGTGGACGATGTCTCCCTCATCCTCAACAATGTCTCTCTGATCATGGACGACGGCTCAGCGATGGTGGTCGATGTCGTGGACCAAGTGGTGACACCTGGTCGTCTGTGATCGCGGACTACGTCTCTGTGATCGCGGACAATGCCTCCGAGATTATGGACAAAGTCTCTGTGATCATTGACAATGTCTCCATGAACGCCGGCAATGCCGACTAATCGGGGACCGAGTCACCACGAGTCACGGACAATGTCTCTGATCGTGGACGATGTCTCCCTCATCCTCAACAATGTCTCTCCGATCATGGACGACGTCTCAGCAATTGTGGACGATGTCGTGGACCAAGTGGTGACACCTGGAGGAAATCAAAGAGAAACATACAAAGGAAAATGATCAATACTCTACTACTTTAATATAGCATGACTTTTTTGACTACACACTACACTAAGATGTTTGTGTGGCATTTGTGACCACATGCTACAATGCGACATTTTAATAAAATTTTTGACAACATGTTATACTGTGATTTATTTTGGTTACAATTGTAATGGCTTAATATACTATTAGTTTTTTGATATTTTTAAAACCTTAATTTACAATATTATTTGAAATATCTTTATTATGATTATTAATAATTGTACTTTTTTACATGTTCGATGCTGATTACTTCTATTATTACACTTTTCTGATATACTGAACATAAACAGTTTAATGTCAGTCTTCTGTGTTGGACAGTTGATGTAAAGCTGTTTGTGAATTACCTGGAGACATCTGTCCTGGTCTCAAAGAACGTCATTGTTCGAAGACTCTCTGATCGCGGACAATGTCTCTGAGATTATGGACAAAGTCTCTGCGATCATTGACAATGTGTCTGTGATTGTGGACCAAGTCTCGGATGATAGACTGTTTCTCTGTGATCATTAACAATGCCAGCTGATCGCGGTCATGCCGTCGAATCGAGGAACCACAGTGTCACTACCGACTCTTGCGCAGAGCTCTGCGAAGCAGCGACAATGTCTCTGACCATGGACAACGTCTCTCTCATCTTTGACAAGGTCTCTGCGACCATGGACAACTTCTCTGATCGTGGACGATGTCTCCCTCATCCTCAACAATGTCACTCCGATCATGGACCGTGTCTCTGTGATCACGGACAATGTCTCTGAGATTATGGACAAAGTCTCTGCGATCATCGACAATGTCTCCATGAACGCCGGCAATGCCGACTAATCGGGGACCGAGTCACCACGAGTCACGGACAATGTCTCTGATCGTGGACGATGTCTCCCTCATCCTCAACAATGTCTCTCTGATCATGGACGACGGCTCAGCGATGGTGGTCGATGTCGTGGACCAAGTGGTGACACCTGGAGGAAATCAAAGAGAAACATACAAAGGAAAATGATCAATACACTACTACCTATTCCTCATCAACAGTTTAACCGTGAAAACACAGACAAATACTCAATCAGAATATTTTCCAAATATTACAAGACTGTTTCAGCAAATGAACAGTTGACTGTCATCACCTCCTGAAGAACCAACAACAACAAATATTTGGGTAAAAGTAAAATGATTATTAATTGTGTGCCTCTCAACTAATCACTGAAGCAATCATGTATGTTACTAAGAACTGCACAAAAATAATAAGTTCAATCAGTTGGGTAAATTTTTGAATGTAGGATTTTAACTTGTATTGTTAATGTTGTTTATGATACTTCAGTTAATAGTCTGAGTATTTCTTCCACCACAAACGGTCACGTACAGAATCATTATTTCACTTTTCGACCTTCTTGTTATTAACACATTTTTAAAATGTCTTTATTGTGTGTTGTTTTTGTTTAATGAACAACAAATTTACAAAGGTCTTAACAGGAGCTTATGTGAAGCATAAGTAAATAAGTTTAGAATTTGTCGTTATATTTTATTTGTAGAATTGACATTGTTTTGTACAATGTTGTCTAATACGTCTAGTACATACACAGAATTAAGAATTTTGAAGAATTTAGGGCTGGGCGATATGGGGAAAAAGATTTTCATATCAGCCGATATTGATATATATCACAATATAAATCAAATCACTATTTCTGTCAAACTTGAAAGTTCCCAAGTGAGATGTGAAGATACCATAAGGTCAGTTTTAGGGCTAGGACTAGGGTTCCTAGTCAACTGGAACGCTCTGTGAAGTCGGATTTCCAACCCGGAAAGTCGGGAAAAAACGACCAACACCGACAGAAGAATCAAAGATGGCTGCTACTCATATCAACAGTAGTGAACAACGCTAATTTTACTGTTAATAGCAGTTCTGTCCAATTAGTTTCACATTAAGTAAGTCATAAAGCACGTAGAGCGTTGATCAGCTGGTATTGCTAACGAGAGCTAGTCTGAGATACGTGTTAATCAGTTCACGTTCATGGTTTAACACTGCGTTTTTTTAATAACAGTTAACTTTGAGCGGTTGTTTAAAAACGTTTCTAAGTGTTTGCGTTAAAATCTAATGTTAACAACTGAGGTTTTCTTCAGGTGGATAGCAGATTTGTCTTGAACGTGCACTCGTACTGCCACTAAATCTACAAAGACAATCAAAACTTACAGACAAAAAAACTGAGACGCGATGAGATGCTTAACTGTCACAATGAAACAAAATATGGCCTCAAATAAATGTAAAATAATCAGGAATGGACATCCAGGTGTAAAGCAGCCACGCACAGACATAATATAATACACAATGACCACAAACAGACACTAAACGATAACAACGACATGATAGACCGATATAAATTAAATGCCCGGGATGGAACACAACCTTAAGGTAAGGTATTGATTTGCGGTAAAATGACCGGGGGTTATACAACTCATATCGGGGACACATCAGTCATGGAAACACTCTATTACCCACGCAATAAAAACGACTGAAAATGGAAATTCGGTCAACAAAGTCATTAAAAGAGAAGGCTAATGTTAACTCTCGCTGGTAATACAAATGCTAACGCTAACCGCTAGCTAGTTGGCTCCTTAGCCTCACCTTTGCGCCGCAGGTGTGTTCAGCATCCAGCTTCACTCGTGCTCGACACAAAGCAGCTCTAAAGCTTGTTTTAGCCCTCAGGCTTCTTCGGTAATTACATTTTCCCACAGTACTGACAAACCGAGAAAACGATTCAAACGTTGGTTTTAATCTGTTCGCCGACCTCTTGTCTCCGCCTCTAGCTCCACCCAGAGAGGTCGTGACCGATGACGACACACGACGGAGCCAATGGCGACACACGCAAGGCAGAAAAAAAACGCCAATTGGCCAGCTGACTCTGCTCCCGCCTAGCAACCGCCTCTGATTGGCTTTATAATAAATCCGCGGGAAGGTAGGATACAAGTAATGCTTGTGGTAAGGACAAGATAGTTCACTCCACCCACCGACACAATTAAGTAACGACCGTGTTTATGTATACGCAGGGTGGGTGGAAGTCTAAAAGTGAAAACAGTCTCCCTTCCTTACCAGCCATTAAAATAACATTAGAGCAAGAGACAAGAGTAAATTATGGTGGGTATTTTGTATTTTGTTATGATGATGAATGTAATTAGAAATTCAATATATTTGTTCCAATGGACAAGTGGTTTTTACATGTACTTGGGTCTGCCACCATACAGCAAGAAATCATGGGATGGCATTATTGCCTATCCCAGAATATAATTTAGTCTATATATCACCCCGCAGACTCAAAACAATGGTTAATAACACACACAAAAGACAGCACCGCCTTGATTCATAAATATTTTATATACAAAATATTGTTACAAGTATATTCAACATATGTCACATTAGAATAATGATAAGGACTTTACATACATTTGATCAATCTTCATATTTCACAGTACATACATGAAAAAAAAAAATCACAATTCTAGTTGATTGTATACAATAAATACATGCTCTGGTCATAGGCTTTTATTTGTTTTCTTTCTTTCTTTCTTTTTTTCTTTTTTACAAACTTACAGTTAGTTTTAAACAGAGTGCAAGAGTTCAGTTGTTACTACAGCTATGGCCACTGTGAAAGATCCCCCTTCATGCACTTTTACTGTACTGTAGACAAAACGTTTGTTTTTGTTCAACACAACAGAACCAAAACGTAAAACTCTAAACTAGTTTTCAAGACAATGTCATTTAAAGGTTGGAGCCAAAGTGCAGCTAAGTTTTTTGGCAAACGTGCAGCAAGCAGCATGAAGTGGGACGTCTACAGCAGCCACGTCTGTCTGCAAACAACCCAAAATCTGTGAAGAAAGAGCAAAGTTGAACATGGCTCGCTGAACACTTGCGTTCCTTGGCACGTAGTAAACAGACAAGAGTGTGGATCAAACCCAGTTACACTTCAGTCAAACTACCTGTACGTTTTTTCATTTTCCATCTGTCTTAAGTTTGTAGTGCACCTAATGTTAAAAAAAAAAAAAAACACCAATCAGATATTCAGAAACGTGATTGGTACAGGATGTGACTGTGCATGCATGGCAAGGCTGTGGCGTCTGAAAGAGCAGGAAATTCTCAGAGGTCAATCTCAGGTCCTCTGTAAAGGTGTTTCTCAGGTCCTCTGTAAAGGTGTTGACACTATTTAGCCGTTAAAAACGGGTTGCCAGCTTTTGGTTGTTTCCATTCAGAGCAGGTCTACACGGTAAACAGTCTTCACAGTCACAGTTTAACACTTGGCAATAACAGAAGAGCTAAATCAAAACCTACGACATTATATTTCTTCTCACAGTCTTTGTTCGACTAACTATTATACCCATAATTTTTTGCTTCTTGATAAAATCATTAAAATCCTTTTTTAAAAGCCTTTTTGCTTAAAATGTCACCGTTGTCAAACTCATTCATGTTTTAAGTTTGAGCTAGCTATGTTAGCTAGCAAGTTTTTCTTTTAAGGCTATGTAATTCATAAAACGTGACATGGAAATCCTATTCCGGTGTATCATGTTTTTTTTCTTTTCAAGGTTTTATACATTCAGTCAGTTGATCAGTAAAGGGCAACACACATTAGCAGCATCCTCACACAGTTCCTCTTGGTTCAGAGCATCAGAATCTGTCACTGTCGTGCTGTACGTACCAGGAAAACTCTCTGGATTTGATGCTACGAGTGGCAGTTGGCATGGATCAAGGGATGTGACGTGATTCAGCTGATATGTGTTGCAATTCTTATATTATCATGTTGAATGGAAAATTAGTAACCAATGATACAAGAGCTGTTTTACATGGATACTTAATTCCCATACTGTAATTCTGGGGAGGTCTTCCTTGGTTACCCTTTCAAATGTTTGTCAAAAGCTAGATGTCTTTGCTACAACTCATGCTAAGTATGATATTTTTGTGAGTTGGCTGGTTGATGACTAGTATCCAATGCAATTGTTTGGAGTCAAAATTTGGCCTAGGCAATTGGACAAATATATCGGCTCTTGATGATTGGCTTTTGGTGCAATTTTGGTCATTTTATTTTGCTGATTTACTGGCCTACCTCCTTTGGAATTCAACTTGTTCTACAAACTAGGAACTGGCAGTTTGATTCCTGTCTTTCTGTCTAAATGATAATTAAGTCATCTTTAGTGGTTGCTGTTTGATCAATTGGTCCTGAAAAGCAATATATTTGAGAACCAGACCAAAAACTGTAAGTCCTGATCATTTAACAGCATGTTATCCTCATCTGTTTGTTCATTTAGAAGCTGTAAGTCAAGGTGTCCTTCATCTGATGCTACTGGACTCTTTTTAAAATAGTGTTGGACTTGTTCCTGTTCAGACCTGTTAAGTCTATCTCTACCTGCAGGATTATATCAGCAATCACTGGTTGTTGGACTGACGATTGCCTGGTTGGAACGTTTTAAGATATCGCCCTACCCTCAGTCAGTACAAGAATCTAGAATTACTTGGTATTTACTCGAATCCATCCAGTTTTAAAACTAATACCATCTTTTTATGGTGTCCAAATCCATTATTTTTGAGGTCCAACCTTTGACAGATATGTTAGATTTCATCTAGATTTAAATGGTTAAAGGTGAACAAAAACAGTCAGTTATTAGTATTTGAAGATCAGCAATGAACTGAACCTATTTCAGACCGCTACATTGGTGATTTAAACCCATATTTTCCTTGATAGTTATGATATTGGTGATGATTATCATTAGACATTCTTCTTTTTCAACATTCAGAGAGCATCTCCCTCCAAAATTCTTCTATTGAATTTTCTACTGTGTCCTCCTCAGGGGTTTTAATGGTCTGTGTTTACTGAAGATGACGATCATAAACAAGCAGCCCTGACTCTAAACTGAGACCTTGATCTTGAGTCAGCGCCTCTGCTCATCTGCCCTCCTCCACAGGACGAGTTTCGGACTTGAGCTTGACAAACTCCTTGGCCACCTCATCAGCAGGTCGCTGGGACAGGATACGCATCACTGTCATGCCCGTCTCGTCGGTGTGAACGCGTGGCCCAAGAGGACACCAGCACACGCAGCTCTTGCGGTCGGCAACATCACGGAGCTGGACCACGGCCATCCCAACCACCCGGTCTGCCCGGCCGAAACAGTAATCCTTCACCGTCACCTGGAGCTCATAGCAGTCTGGGGACTCTTTACCCAGGACACTGCAGAGAGGAAGAAGAGAAAATGATGCACTGCTTCTCTCAGCAGAAAAACGTTAGGTTTAGGTGGAAGAGTTTTGGATTTGAGACTCACAACTGGAAGGCCTCGTTGAACTTTGCGGACCAGCTGTTGTTCTTGGATTTTGTGGTGAACTTGCGCTTCTTGTCAGCCAGGAAAGGACCAACCATGGAGACCTCAACAAAAGGCCGGAACATACCTGATGTCTGCCACTTCATGTCGTTCACTGCAATGACTGGATGGATGTGAGAAAATGAGAGATAGAGATTCAGTGTTGATTGTGTGGTTGTGTTTGTGGTTGCATATAAAGTCATATCACCACCAATTTTGTTTCTCTTTGATATTCTAGTTTGATCTTTGTTTTTATGTGCCAGGTTTGCAAGATTTCAAGATTTAGCCCTGGATTTAAGATTGATGTTATGGTTTAAAGCTTGGTACAGTGCTGTGAAGAGGTTTAAGGTTATAATTCAAACACTGTAAATATTTGTGCATTTTGGACGCAGGAGTCTCACCTCTGACGTTGACCTTGCGTTCTTTCCCGAGCATCATGTCGATCTGTAGAATGGCCTCTCCGATCGGCTTCTCCACCCCTGAACCTGTACAACACAGCCACAACACATTATTACACATCTTTAAACTTTACTCCTGGGTTTTTGTTTTGTTGTTTCTTGAATCTTATTGCTGCTGCAATGACCCGTGTTCTTATCTTACATTTCAGTTTCGGAAAAAGGGTGATATCTAATAATTTAGTTTCACAAACTTAAAATATTTAGGTGTTCCTCCAGATTTCACTGAGGTGTATTTTTCTAAAATGAACCCCACAAAGAAGCACAATAGAACCCATGAATCTCCTGATTTCAGAGTGTAGCAGACTTACCTCTATCAGGTCGAATCTTTTCATTGCCAGTGATTCTGATGCCCATCCCATCATGCACTGAAGACAGTAAAAGACATTTAGTGAACTTTCAGAGGGACATCTAATGCTGTAAATCCTATAAATTGTACATGCAGTGTGTGATCACCTTGGGAGTGTTGCGTGGTGACAAAGGTCTTGATGAGAGCGTCGGTGCTCTGGGAGTAGAGGGAGAGGGCGTAACGCAGCGATGCCAGTTCAGGACTTTTCTCGACAAATGCCTTCTTCAGCCCGTTTCCTCCTGCATGGAAGTATTGCTGAAAGGGAAGAGAAGCAGATGAGAAAAAGTCCTCTCAGGTAGGTAGATTTTTATTAACTGAAAATCAGCTAAAACTAAAAAAAAATTGAAATAAAGAAACTGAAAATATTCTGAACATGCAGGTCTCCACCTACCTTGATTGTCTCCAGCCCTGCATCGATAATTATGCACTGCTTGGGCGTCAGGGTTTTGGCCTCACCTCCTCCCTACAGCAGAGATCACAGAGTCATATTAGAAACAAAAACCAAACAGAAGCAGGGAAAATCGTGAACCTAGTTGTTGGATAATAACTACACTGGCTCAACTTTTTAGATCAATGAGTAAACTATTGCAAAAAAGGATAAAATCCACACATCATTAGCTGCCTTTCTTTGAAAGACTGAAAAAAGAAAAATTGGGACACAACTTTCAAGAGACTTGTTCTGTTTTAGCAGCTCCAGAAAAAAACAGTTTGCGTGGTTGAGGGCTCAACAGATGCTGCTGAGAGGTGGGACCATCTTGAATTCACTTTTCCCATACAAGTTTTTTTTTTTTTACCCGACCTGTCTTGGCTTTGAACTGCCAACTTTATGCAACCTCCTGCTGCGTTAACAAGCAGCAGCCACCAATGATTGTTGAAGTTGGTTGGTACTGACATCACCGGGAAAACCACCACATTTCTTTTTTCTCTGAGAATTTATGATCTCTGTACCTAATTTTGCTTCCTCTAAGCAGCTTTGAAGGTCTTAAAGCTTCAAAAGAGACTGTTGGTTGACAGTCTGTCATCTCTGCTTTGGTTACAAGAATTGACAACGTGGTGATGAATGCTAAACTGAAATCAGGCTTTCCAGCATCCCTTTTGACAGTCTTTGTGTCTTACCTTGAGGTTTGAGAGTCCTTTAGCAGCCGTGAGGAGTTGGGCTCCCTGCAAAGATGAAGAGAAAGAGTTAAGTCAAATTTTATTGTAAATTTTTTGGAAATTCAGTTAGGAGAAGGTGGTCCTCCTATAAGGAAAACAAAATGCACTAATTCAACATGATTAGATCAGAAGAAATCAAACTGGAACAAGCCTCATGTACAGATCTTCTTAATCATTTGCAAAGAGACTCATCCACCAGTAGATGGCAGCAGAGCACTCCCTCTAGTCTTAAGCTACAAGAACATACCACCCATTCATTCCCTTCAGATATTACAGTCAGCTTGGAGAGGACGTTGTTGACATACACTCAAGACACTTTGTTTGCTGTCAGCACTTAATTTTTGTCTTTGCTGTTAGAAGACACAGTGACAACATGAAAATATGTTCATTTTATGCAAATATAAAAATATAAATGTATGTAAATTCTTTCTGTTACATCTTAAACTGCCACTGTTGGCAGACTATTTTCAGAGGCTGGAACATCCTTGAATGCCCCAACAGGAACTGAAATGTTTAGAAATAATAGTATATAGTAGTATATAGTATATAATAATAATTAAGTATAGTACATGCACAAATATTTGCTTTTAATAACTGTGTGTGTTTTCCCACCTCCTTCCCTTTCCTTTCCTCTAAATTGCTCTCATCAGTAGGTAAACACAGCTCGTCTTGTAATGACTGTAAAGATATTTGTTCAAAGATAAAGAAATAAGGAATATGGATTACTGTTCTTCTGTCTTTGTGATGACCAGTTTTAGACCTTACGATTCACATTTTGCAACAGGGGACATTTTGTCTGGTGCTCACCTCTTCAAAGAGCCGTATGAAGATAAAGAATTAAAGTTTAAAGGGGAACTCCTCTGATTTTTACACATCAAAGTCTGTTTACAGGTCCTGAGGAGTACAACTGCAGATGTGAAAAAGGTTGCATGAAGCCTTTTGTAGCTGCACGACATCTGATAAACTGCCTCAAGTGATGTGACTTGAGTCAGCGTCAGTTGGATTTGAAGAGTTTGAAAAGTATCTTCTAAATCCAGAGGTGTGGAGTCCTGTTCGTCTTGTCTGCTTGAGGCCACAGGCTAGAGTAAGGTTTAGTTTAGGGCTGGGGTGGCCAGGGCTCGGGTGGTGCTTACCAGGCTGTCGTTGCTCTGGGGCAGGACGATGGTCTTCTCCAGGCTGCTCAGGACAATCTTCCACAGATCCTTCAGGATCCTCTTTAGCACCGTCTTCTCACAGATGTCAGCAAAGATACTGAGACTGGATCACACACAAACACAACAACAACGTGAGCTGGTCCACAAGTCCTTCCTAATGTACTTAAATGAAAACCAAGTTAACTGTAGATCCTGTGGCATGATTGTACGATGTGTGTAGACTTTCACTTAATACGACACAGGCTCATAAATCCTAATAAATCTGCTTGAGGGGGAAGTGAAAGTCTGGGCCGTCCATGTGAGTCAAAAAACCTTTGAGACTAAATGTGACAAAAACTTTTAAAACTGAAAACTCTTTTGGTAAAAGCTTTATTTTACAAGTCTGTAGGAATCCTGATTAATTTCCAAGGTAAATTTCATGGGAAGAAACATGTTATTTGGTATTAAACACAGGTAAAACAGAGAGTGATCAGTCTGTTCTTTTGCTTGTTACATTGAACTACACAAAGCCAGGGTAATGATGTCCTGGTGTGTAATTTTATACAGCATGCTGGCATCACGTTGACATTGATAGCTGGTGAGCTAAACATGCAAAATGTGAACTGTGACGACAAACAAACTTCTCCAAAATTCTCCAATAATAACTGAATGATAAATAAATACTTTCCAAGCTTTAAATGGGGCAATTTCTCTAGAAATCAATAACAAACTCAACACAAGTCTCAGAATTTAGACTCTACTTTCCCTGT